>NC_134483.1:394401810-394694719 GCF_040206685.1 Ascaphus truei
ACACACACGTAACAAGGACTAATTGTAGTATAATGTAATACAATAAATACATTTATGTCAAAAACGAATGTTGTTCTGACTAGGAATTTATTAAATGTATTTTAAAGCGGGGTTGGGGGCGGGACTAGGGGCGGGGTTGGGGGCGGGACTAGGGGCGGGACTAGGTGGCGAGTAGATTTTTTGGGTGGGCGAGTAGATTTTTGGGTGATTTGTCGAACACTGCATATACATATATACACACATATATATCTATATACACACACACACTTTAAGTTATGGTGGGTGAAAAAGGCAAACAAGAAACTGCCACCGTATAGCATATACAGTGACAGTGCCCATTTGCATGTAATTTTCCATAATCCCTTGTTGCAGTGATAATGGTGACAGGCAGGGTTGCAGACGTGTCTATGCTCACAAGTGAGATATATATTCTAGCCCTCTGGCCGTTATCTTTCTTTTGGGTCCAAACAGTATAAGTCCTGTTAGGTACAGGCTCTGTGAGGGATAAGCTCTTTCATAAGGCCTATCTTGTTATTGCATCAGTATCAGACCTGCCCTGTTATGGGGCAGGGTTACAAGCCACCACCTGGGGATAGATACGGACACTCTCCCAGAAAGGTGCTACATATATAATATATATATATTATATTATATATATATTTTTTTTTTAAACGGCAACTTGAACTGCAGCTATAAGAGGTTCAAGACTTGCAAATGTACAGATTATTGCTAAACATTGCAGCAAGCTACATTTTCTGTGGGGAGGAGGAGGTTAGAGAGGGCAGGTTGGGCCACAGAAAAACTTCTATTACAACTGAGCTACATACTCAAATGAGTTATCTTAATAGTCATATATATTACGCTTTCATTTCCCACCATTTACTGCAGAAATGTCCTGCAATGCTTCTCTCTGAAATTAGTGGCAAGCGCTTCTGGCAGCAAAGTTGTTTATAAGAATAATTTATGTGCTTCTCCTGTGTTACTTGGCTGCTAAATTTAGAATGTCACATTCTAGTACTTTGATTCATTGCCATGACAACATAATCTTGTAGATCCTAATAGGCACCGTTATCTGTAACATATGGGAACTTCAGATTAGCTGTCGGGAAAGGCATAGAAGTAGTTTCTATGACCACAAAACCTGTACATCTTTCTGAAATATGTATTTTGTTCATATTACTTTTTTTCCAACTCTCTTGAAGGAGACTTCCAAACAGAAGCTGCGCTGGAATGAAACGTTGATGAAATAGCCATATACTTAGAATGCCTGTAATCTATTTTGCAGTTCAACACAAAAATTAGGACACTTATTCTTCCATTATTGTACTACACTGTTGGACAAAATGTGAAAATAGATAGTTCATGACTTTAGAGTTATGTAGAAGTCAAGGCCACAGCTTTTAATGACCCCCCCCCCCCCCCCTTTCAGATTAATCAGCACAAAACACAGCAATTGCCCGACAATGCCTGCCTATAACCCAAGGGGTATGGATACCATAACAAAACACCAGCTACAGTCTGCCAACCCAGTCTGACAATTCCCAAATAGGGTCCAAGGACCCCAAAAGAGGAAACGGAGCTTCAAAGCATACCTGAAGTAAAGAGGCCACCCCAGAGGGGTTATATATGCCCCACAAAATTCCAACCCATCTTACAACACTTCCAACACGCCCCTTCCTTAACCCCTGAAACCCTACTCCATATCTTAACCAAATCAGCCACAGGGATGGACCTCACTGGCCAAAGTCTTGGGCCATTTCCCTTATATTCCCAAGGGGCTTCTCTTTGTCGAATCGTTTACCTGAACTGTTAAAGCAATAGCCATACCTGTGAATAATGGCTTTGAATCCAAAGCTCCTTTATTTATGGATAGTGAAAAGATTATGGGCCATGTACAGTAGAAAGATTTTTTTATAATTAGCACTGTATGTCAGCAATGTTGAAACACATGGTTGCAGACCTGTCTGAGATGTGAATGTGCTTACAAGTGATATTTTTTATTATTGAAATAGTGCATTGCGTAACAAAACCTTGTTGGTATGTGATTATTCATGTTCTTACATTTGGCGCACCTTTTATTATTCATTGTATGGTGTGCAACATATGTGCAATATACACACACACAGAGAAAATATCCAACAATAGCACTCTGATTTACCGAAACAATCAATTTATTATAACAACATCACATACAATTTAAAGCAGTCTCTGGTACCCCTCACATCACAAGATACCTGTACAGAACCCTATACATACACTTATTATATGTCTAATAAAAGGTAAGAACAAATGTTAATCACTGGTGTGTCAAATCAGAGGATAATGAGGCAAGCAATCAGCCTCATACTTCTAAGACCATCCATTCCCTTATCAATGGTGGTGAAATAAGACAAACGTAAGACATAGATCAGGCATGAAGGGGTTAAAACACAGGACAAAATTGCAACAAGGAATTGTAACTGCACTCATGTAGAGATCTAAAGGCTAACCTAAACAGCCAGTGTAACAATAATGCAAGGCGGAGTAACGGAGTGGTGGTGGTGTGTGTGGGGGAGGGGGGGGGTAAAAAGGAGTGGTGGTGGGGGCAAACGGAGTGGTGGTGGGGGGGAGGCAAACCGAGTGAAGGGGGATGGGGGGGGAGAGAGGGGAAAGGAGACAAGGGGGGGGAGGAGAGAAGAGGAAAGGAGGAGGGGGAGAGAGAGAGGGGAAGGGTGAGAGAGAGAGGGGAAGGGTAAGAGAGAGAGAAAAGGAGAGAAGGGGGAAAGAGAAATGAGGAAAGGGGGGAGAGGAGGGAAGGGGGGAGAGGAGAGAAGGGGGGAGAGGAGAGGAGGGGGGGAAAGGAGGGAAGGGGGGAGAGGAGGGTCGGGGGGGAGAGGAGGGTCGGGGGGGAGAGGAGGGTCGGGGGGAGAGAGAGGGGAGGGTCGAGGGAGAGATCGCGGGGGGAAGAAGAGAGCGCGGGGGAAGGAGAGAGCGCGGGGGGAAGGAGAGAGCACGGGGAGGGAGAGAGCGTGGGGGGCGGGAGAGAGAGCGCACAGGGGGGGCGGGAGAGAGAGTGCACAGGGGGGGCGGGAGAGAGAGCGCACAGGGGGGGGAGGGAGAGAGCGCACAGGGGGGGCGGGAGAGAGCGCGGGGGGGGCGCGGGAGAGAGTGCAGGGGGGGCAGGAGAGAGAGCGCAGGGGGGGCAGGAGAGAGAGCGCGGGGGCGGGGGGCGGTAGAGCGCAAGGGGGGCGGGAGAGAGCGCGGGGGGGCGGGAGAGAGCGCAGGGGGGGCGGGAGAGAGCGCAGGGGGGGCGGGAGAGAGCGCAGGGGGGGCGGGAGAGAGCGCAGGGGGGGCGGGAGAGAGCGCAGGGGGGGCGGGAGAGAGCGCAGGGGGGGCGGGAGAGAGCGCAGGGGGGGCGGGAGAGAGCGCAGGGGGGGCGGGAGAGAGCGCAGGGGGGGGCGGGAGAGAGCGCATGGGGGGGGCGGGAGAGAGCGCATGGGGGGGGCGGGAGAGAGCGCAGGGGGGGCGGGAGAGCGCAGGGGGGGCGGGAGAGAGCGGGGGGGTGGGAAAGAGCGCAGGGGGGGGCGGGAGAGAGCGCAGGGGGGGCGGGAGAGAGCGCAAGGGGGGCGGGAGAGAGCGCGGGGGGGGCGGGAGAGAGCGCAGGGGGGGGCGGGAGAGAGCGCGGGGGGGGGGGGGGCGGGAGAGAGCGCAGGGGGGGGGCGGGAGAGAGCGCAGGGGGGGGCGGGAGAGAGCGCAGGGGGGGCGGGAGAGAGCGCAGGGGGGGCGGGAGAGAGCGCAGGGGGGGCGGGAGAGAGCGCAGGGGGGGCGGGAGAGAGCGCAGGGGGGGCGGGAGAGAGCGCAGGGGGGGGGGCGGGAGCGAGAGCGCACAGGGGGGGCGGGAGAGAGTCCGTAGGGGGGGCGGGAGAGCAGGGTAGAGAGAGCAATGGGGGTGGGGGAAGAGAAAGAGATGGGGGGAGAGAGGGGGGTGGGAGAGAGGGAGAGGGACAGGGAGAAAGCAGGGGGGGGAGAGAGCGAGGAAAGGGAGCGGGAGAGAGGGGGTACATATATATATATACATATAAACACACACACACACACACACACACACACACACATATATATATATACACACATAAATATAAATACACATACATACATATATTTATATATATACACACACACACACACACACACACACACATATATATATATATATATATATATACATATATATATCAAATGGAAATATAACTGTATGCTCATTTGCATGTCTTAGGCAGGTCTGCAACCCCACCTTTTATCATCATCTCCCAGCACACAGCACTTCCACTGCAGCAAGGGATTCTGGGAAATGACATGCAAATGAGCACACAGTGCCACTTTTTGCTTCAAAACCATTTAAAACATGGTTCCCTATAGAGATTGTTAAAATGGTTTTGAAGCAAAAAGTGGCACTGTGTGCTCATTTGCATGTCATTTCCCAGAATCCCTTGCTGCAGTGGAAGTGTTGTGTGAATGGTGAAAGGCAGGGTTGCAGACCTGCCTAAGACATGCAAATGAGCATACAGTTATATTTCCATTTGCTTTATGCTTTGCTGTGGAGGGTTTTTGTCACTTTTTTTACTCACCATAACTTAACTAAGTATGTATATGTGTATATGTGTATATATATATATATCTATATCTATATCTATATATCTGTGTGTATATTATAGTGAGTTGCCTTTTGACCTTTGTGGATTGTGGGTCATTATCCATGTAGCACCATATATGTGACTCTGGTAGCATCAGATATATTGGGTTTATTCCCTCTTTTTTCTACTTCCCCTGTAAATTGTACGCTTTCTCCTGCAGGTTCTGAAAAAATGGGCGTGCGGCGTCAAATGAAGATGCGTTGTCATGGCAATGTGATGTTACTGTACATGATGTCACGTGGTGCCACGTTGCGTGACACCGTGATGTCATAGCATCCCGTTGCAAAGGCAACACGGTATAATTTTTTCAGGAATTGCAGGGGAAAGAGTACAATTTGAAGGGGAGAAGACAGATCGCCACACCACGCCGCCGGACCCCGCCACAGTTAAGAGTAGTGATTGGGTGGGGATGAAGTTACTTTTGGGTGTGGCGAATGGGTTTCTCCTTACTTTGTCAAGCCCTGTGGATAATAGTAATTTTGCCCATTTCTGTACTGTATCTGTTGAGGGGGGGGGGGGGGGGGGGGTGGTTGTTGGGGTAGAGAAGGTGGGTAATAGGGTTGTTGTGTTTATTTTTCTTTATTGGGGGTAGAAGGATTGGGTGAAGGGGGTAGTAGCCCCAAGAATGGATGTTTAGTTCTACCGGGTGGGTAGCAGGAGGGGTTAACCCCTTCATTACCGTAGCTTTACAGCTAAGGTAATGAAGGGGTTAACTCCAACCACAACCCCCACAAGGCCTAAACACCCACCAAGGGCCAAAAACCTTCACCCATCCCCGCTACCTACAATAAACCGGGCACTGGTAATTAGTGTCACGCTGTGCCCACCACAAACTAGCCGAGACCCTGGGTACTGAGGTGGGAATAGAGTAAACACCACCGACAGGCACGGGAATCTGATCTGTAGGGTGCGTAGTTGCTCGCGCCGGGTCAGGAGCAGGGAGGGTAGAGGAGTAGTGAATACTTGCCGAGTTGAGGGTAATAGAAGTACGGAACATTTGAGGTACTAGTCGCTGGGGTCGGTGCTGGAGAAGGTAGAATAGTCGAGGTTCGAGAGCCGAGTTCAGGTTGGAGAGTTGCGGAGCGTCGACGATAGCAAAGGTCGGGGTCCCAGAGAGGCGGTGGTCCAAAGGCAAGCCAAGGTCGGTACACGGGAGATCAAACAAAACAAGGCAGGATATCTCGGAGACAAGAGAGGTAAGCACAGGAACAGGAAGCTTATGCTCAGCCAATGTGCCAGTGGCACTGCTGAGCCTAAATAGGTGACACAGCCCAATAGGAGCAAGAGGCGGAACCGGGGCGTGTTCGTGCGGAGCCTGTGATAGGCTATGGTAAGGAAGCCAGGTGAGAGTGCTGAGGCAATCAGTGCCTGTTGCCACGGAGCTTGGGTGCGTGGCGCGCCGCGCACAGGGAGTGTGTGCCGTGATCCGGAGGCGGGAACTCACGCTGTGACCCCAGTCTGCATGCGTCCGCGCGAGGACGTCGTCCGGCGCGATGAGGAGCCGCGCGCATGCACGTATGAAGCGGAAGTGCGCGTGGGAGCGCACGAGTGCTGGGCTCCATCAGCGGCCGTCAGGGCAGATAGGGGAGTAGGAGTAGTGCGCCTGCATGTGAAGGTGCGTGGCACCTGGCTCCTGACAGTACCCCCCCCCCTTCAGGAGCGACCTCCGGGCAACTCCGGTAAGGTTTGAGGGGAAACATCTGGTGGAACCTCTTGAGAAGGACAGGAGCATGGATGTGATGATGAGGGATCGAGGATCGTTCCTCAGGTCCGTATCCCTTCCAGTGAACTAGGTATTGTAGAGTTCTTCTGGAAATTCTAGAATCAATAATGGACTGAACCTTGTATACTTGTTGACCGTGTACGAGTTGCGGGATTGGAGCTGAGGATGAAGGATCTGGGAAACGGGTACTCTGAAATGCAGGTTTGAGGAGAGATACGTGGAAGACCGAGGGAATCTTCATCGCGGGTGGAAGTTGTAGCCGGAAAGCTACCGGATTGATCTTCTCCACAATGGGGTAGGGCCCCATTTTTCTGGGTGCTAGCTTGAGGGTAGGCACTTTGAGTCGAATGTTCTTCGAAGAAAGCAAAACCATGTCCCCAGGTTTAAATTCAGGAGTCCCACGGCGGTGGCTATCGGCCTGACGTTTCTGTCTAGAGATGGCCGTCTTAAGGTTCTCCTGGATTCCTCTCCAGGATCTTTGTAAGGGCAAGATCCGTTCATCAGCCGCTGGAACATCGGAGGGTGAGGTGTCTATGGGGAGTCGGGATGGATGGAACCCAAAGTTGATGAAGAATGGTGAATTTTGAGTGGATTCATTCCGTAGGGAATTGTGAGCGAATTCAGCCCAGGGCAGGAGGTCCACCCAATCGTCCTGTGTATCCGCAATGAAACAGCGTAAGTACTGCTCCAGCGTCTGGTTGGTTCTCTCCGTCTGCCCATTAGACTGTGGGTGATACCCGGAGGAAAAATGAAGGGAGATGCCTAGTCTTTGGGAAAACGAACGCCAGAATTTGGAAATAAATTGGGGACCCCAATCAGACACGATGGTTAATGGAACACCATGAAGGTGAAAGACCTCTTGGACAAAAATATCAGCAAGGGAAGAAGAGTTCGGTAAACCTTTCAGAGGAACAAAGTGAGATTGCTTCGAAAATCGGTCGATGATTACAAGAATGGTATTTATACCCTTGGAGACGGGTAACTCTACAATAAAGTCCATAGCCAAATGGTTCCATGGGCGATCGGGAATGGGAAGGGGGTGTAGAAATCCTTGGGGTCTGTTACGGGGTGTCTTGTTGCGGGAACAAGTCAGACAAGCCTTGACGAATTCTTCAACGTCTGAATTAATCCTTGGCCACCAAAATGTTCGAGTGATAAGGCCGGCTGTCCTCTTGGCTCCTGGGTGTCCGGCGGATCTAACAGAGTGACCCCATTCCAGAATCCTCCTGCGGAAGCGAGGTGCGGCGAAGAGGCGACCATCAGGAACCTCTAGACCCTCCGGGATGTTGGCCTGATCTTCAAGAATTTTGTCGAGCATGTTGAAGGTATTAGCAGCAAGAATACATTTAGCAGGAAGGATGGCCTCCAGTTTAACCTCTGGCTTATCCTCGATACTGAACTGGCGGGAAAGGGCATCGGCCTTCAAATTTTTAGATCCTGGTATAAACGAAATTATATAATTAAAGCGGGGGGAAAAAAGTGACCATCTAGCTTGACGAGCTCCTAGACGCTGGGCAGTCTCAATATACAGCAGGTTTTTGTGATCGGTAAGGATGGTAATAGGTGTCTCTGTACCCTCAAGCAAGTGTCTCCACTCCTCCAGAGCGAGCTTGATGGCCAGTAACTCCCGGTTCCGACGTCATAGTTCTGTTGGGCTGTGGAGTCTGGCATGGGGAGACTTCCTCTGGGATAAGATGGCTCCAGCTCCAATGTCAGAAGTGTCTACCTCGAGAGTAAATGGGAGACTGGTGTCTGGATGAGTTAAGATGGGTGCCGAAACGAAGGAAGTATCTGCCCCTTTTTTTAGTAAGGGCAACAATGGGAGCGACAATGGACGAAAAGTTCCTGATAAATCTCCTATTAGTTTGCAAAACCCAGGAATCTTTGAATGGCCTTGAGAGACGTCGGAATGGGCCAATCCAAGACCGCTTTGAGTTTGGCAGGATCCATGGCAAAACCAGCGTCTGAGATAATATACCTCAGAAATGATGTAGAACTTCGGTGGAATTTACATTTCTCCAGTTTGGCATACAAATAGTTCTCACGGAGGCGAACTAGTACCTGCTTGACATGTTTGATGTGCTCTGGGAGAGATTAGAAAGATTAGAATATCGTCGAGATACACGATTAGGAAGTGATTGAGAAGGTCTCTGAAAATCTCGTTAACAAAATCTTGAAAAACCGCTGGAGCATTGCAAAGGCCGAACGGCATGACCAAGTATTCACAGTGGCCGTCTCGTGTGTAGAATGCCGTTTTCCACTTGTCGCCCGACCGGATCCTCACCAAGTTGTAAGCGCCCCGAAGATCAAGCTTGGTGAATATAGTTGCTCCCTGTAAGCGGTCAAATAGTTCTGAGATTAAAGGTAGGGGATACAGATTTTTGAGAGTAATGTTATTCAAGCCTCTATAATCAATGCAATGACGGAGGATGCCATATTTCCTATTCACAAAAAAGAAGCCTGCAACGGCAGGGGAAGAAGATTTGCGTATGAACCCTTTTTTTAGGTTCTCCTGTATGTAGTCAGACATGGCTCTGGTCTCTGGGAGAGAAAGTGGGTAGGATCTCCCTCGGGGGAGAGTGGAACCAGGCAGAAGGTCAATAGGACAATCAAAGGATCGGTGTGGGGGTAATGCTTCGGACTTGACTTTGTCAAAGACGTCACGGAAACTCCAGTAGACCTCAGGTAAGGAGGACTGCTCCACAACGGGTGTCGTCAGACTGCAGATTTGTTGCATCGAGGGAGCGCAGGACGTGGCACACTGGGTGTTCCAAGTGATGGGCCTCTCGTCGGTCCAGTTGATGAGAGGATTGTGGCGTTGAAGCCACGGAAGCCCCAGGATAATCTCTACGGAGGGCGAGTGGATGACGTCGAGAGAAATCCTCGCCATATGGATCCCGTCAATAAAGAGAGACAGTTCAATGGTCTGCCGGCCGATAAAGGCTGGTTGAGTGGCCTTCCGTCGATGGCCTCTAAGCCCACAGGATTCTTCCTCTTGGTGAGGGGAATGTTGTTCTTCTGGGCGAATACTCGATCTATAAAGTTGCCCCCGGATCCGGAATCGATGAAGGCCACAGCTGGGATGCAGAAAGTCCTGGTACTCAGAGAAACAGGAATAAGGATCCTACTAGGGAGGATCTTATCTTTCTTTTCAGGGAAACGAGAGAGTGTTCCCAATGAGACTCCCCGGGGACTCACTGGGAGCTGGCGTTTCCCGACTTGAGGGGACAGCGAAGAGCCTGGTGTCCAGGGTTGCAGCAGTAGAGACAAAGACCGGCGGCGCTGTTTCTCGGAAGAAGATAGCTTACTCCCTCCTAGTTGCATGGGCTCTGGGGCATCCGAAGAAACGGGTTCCGGAGAAGGAAGACGGAAGGCGTGTGGTCTGATAGGAAGGTGTCGGTGTCGTGAACGTTCTGCTCTACGCTCCTGGAGGCGCTGGTCGAATACAGTGCGCAATGAGCTCCTCCAAATCAGATGGACGTTCTTGAGCAGCCAGTTCGTCCTTGAGCGACTCCGAAAGACCTTGCCAGAAGGCGGAGTACAGGGCCTCGTTATTCCAATCCGTCTCAGAAGCGATGGTGCGAAATTCCAGAGCGTACCTGGCCACTGGGCGATTCCCTTGGGTGATGTGAAAGAGGGAAGAGGCAGCCGTCACTCTACGCCCAGGAGTGTCGAAGACCCGACGAAATTCCTTGGCAAATCGTCTGATATCTTGTGTGAGGTCGGTCCTCTGCTCCCAGATAGGGGAAGCCCAGGCCAAGGCATCACCTGTGAGAAGGGAGACAATGTAGGCAATTTTGGACCTTGCGGAAGGGAAACGGGCGGGTATCCTCTCGAATTGGATAAAACATTGGTTTAGGAACCCGCGACATTCCAAGGGGTCTCCAGAAAATCGGTTAGGTGTCGGGGTTCAGAAGACGAAGCACCTACTGGTGGTTCAATGGGAGGAATCACAGGAGTGGGAGCGGAAATGTTCTGCACTTGAACCGTAAGACATCTAACATTCTGCTGCAGAGAATCCATGTGGCCGCTGGACTGAACCAAAAAAAATTCCAATTTGGAAAACATGGTGGCATGTGACGCCAGGATGTTTCCCACCTCAGAGGTAGCCTATGTCTGTGGGGCTGAGCATACTGTCACACTGTGCCCACCACAAACTAGACGAGACCCTCGGTACTGAGGTGGGAATAGAGTAAATACCACCGACAGGCACGGGAATCTGATCTGTAGTGTGCGTAATTGCTCGCGTCGGGTCAGGAGCAGGGAGGGTAGAGGAGTAGTGAATACTTGCCGAGTTGAGGGTAATAGAAGTACGGAACGTTGGAGGTACTAGTCACTGGGGTCAGTGCTGGAGAAGGTAGAATAAGCCAAGGTTGGTACACGGGAGATCAAACAAGACAAGGCAGGATATCTAGGAGACGAGAGGTAAGCACAGGAACAGGAAGCTTATGCTCAGCCAATGTGCCAGTGGCACTGCTGAGCCTAAATAGGTGAGACAGCCCAATAGGAGCAAGAGGCGGAACCGGGCGTGTTCGTGCGGAGCCTGTGATAGGCTATGGTAAGGAAGCCAGCTGAGAGTGCTGAGGCAATCAATGCCTGTTGCCACGGAGCTTGGGTGTGTGGCGCGAGCGTCACGCGCGTGCGCCGCGCACAGGGAGTTTGCGCCGTTATCCGGAGGCGGGAACTCCCGTTGTGTCCCCAGCCCGCATGTGCGAGGACACCGTCCAGCGCGAGGAGCCGCGCGGAAGAAGCGGGAGGGCACGAGTGCTGGGCTCCATCAGCGGCCGACAGGGCAGGTAGGGGAATAGTGCGCCTGCGTGTGAAGGTGCGTGGCACCTGGCTCCTGACAATTAGCCCCTTCATTGCCTTAGCGGTTATCCGCTAAGGTAATGAAGCTGCCAGTAAATGCATTTTTCATTCATCTAATTCATGCCGGGGGCCTCCGGTGCTGGTATTAATGTGTATCAGCTCCGAAGACCCCCAGCATCAATCCGATGCAGGAAAAATTCTTTTTTTTCCCTTCCAAGTCGCCCTCTCACCACCGCCTCTGAAGCTTCACGCCTACTTTTTCTGGCAAGAGTAATTTTGGAGGAAATCGCCATTCTAGAGCCGAGATTATCCTCGATAAGCTAATCGAGGCTACTAGAATTGCACGAGTTTCAAAACCTGCCAATAACTAGTTTATCGCAGCTCACTTGGCGATGCGTTTTTGACAAGACAAAAATGCATTTTCCGACCACTTATCGAACCTTTCTGAATCGCTGTAGGCATTTTTGTCCGATAACCGCTAAAAATGGTTGATAAGAGGGTTATGAAGGCTACTACAATAGGTCCCTTAGTGTTAGAGAAAGGTGCTCTAGTCCAGGGCTCCGCCCAGCACAAAATGATAAGAGACAAGGGTTATGGATCGGCACTCCAAAATACAGGCAAATTATTAAAATGTGTATATAACAAAATGTAATGCCGTTCTCCACCAGTGATGTGTGGTGTGGAGAATAGGGTGCATACGGGATAATATAGTACATATTAAAGGAGGAAGGTACAGAGAGAGTAACCTTAACAAGAACCTATTTGCACTCGCTATCTCAAATAAATGGTTAGGAACAATTTAATCCTTGGGTGGAGCCCATACACCATTTACAAATAAATTTAAAACATTTTATTTAACATCTATGCAAAGACACATAACAATTAGTAAAATAAAAATTGATCAGGGGGTGGGTGGGGATGGAGGGTAACGTATTGGGTGCCTCTTATGCGCACCTGCAGTGATATCACACAGGTAATCTAATGGAACAAACGAATGGAGTCTGGTCGATATGACACTATATCTATTCCCTCAATGGGACATGTGTGACTCCCTATTGCTCACATGAAGCGTAGGAGCGAGCATGTAGTATCTACTGCTGCTTATGCATACATAGCATACGGAAACACATCAAACCTGTTACAGGGTACAGACACAGTGCAAAACCTATCAGTCATCAGGTAATACTGTAAATGCTACCATGCAATATTGTTTACCAACGGATAGTTATGCTGTCCACTTTGGCACATGCCTTGTACTCAGTGTGTATTTGGTATGTGCAGGTGTAATCCCTGATCCCTAATTTGCTATAAGGCAGGGAAACAGACCTCCTCCATGCAGCTATATGCAGCTAGTTGCGCCAACCTGTATTAGCAATACACAATCCAGTCTCAGGTTAAGCCTTCTATAGGCTCGATCGCAAGCTTGCGGTTCTCCTGGGAGGTGGCACAGCCTGGTATCGCCGTCTACTGTGGAGCAGGAAAACTAGCCGCCTCCATGCAGCTGTATGTAACTAGCTGCGCCAAACTATATTAGCACCGCACAGCCCACTCTTAGTATAAGCCTTCTATCGGCTCGATCGTAGGTTTGCGGTCCTGCTGGGGAGGTAATCATACAACCTGGTTTCGTCGTCTATCTGTTACCACTCCGACCCCGCTGCCAGTAAATGCATTTTTCATTCATCTAATTCATGCCGGGGGCCTCCGGTGCTGGTATTAATGTGTATCAGCTCCGAAGACCCCCAGCATCAATCCGATGCAGGAAAAATTCTTTTTTTTCCCTTCCAAGTCGCCCTCTCACCGCCGCCTCTGAAGCTTCACGCCTACTTTTTCTGGCAAGAGTAATTTTGGAGGAAATCGCCATTCTAGAGCCGAGATTATCCTCGATAAGCTAATCGAGGCTACTAGAATTGCACGAGTTTCAAAACCTGCCAATAACTAGCTTATCGCAGCTCACTTGGCGATGCGTTTTTGACAAGACAAAAATGCATTTTCCGACCACTTATCGAACCTTTCTGAATCGCTGTAGGCATTTTTGTCCGATAACCGCTAAAAATGGTTGATAAGAGGGTTATGAAGGCTACTACAATAGGTCCCTTAGTGTTAGAGAAAGGTGCTCTAGTCCAGGGCTCCGCCCAGCACAAAATGATAAGAGACAAGGGTTATGGATCGGCACTCCAAAATACAGGCAAATTATTAAAATGACATGACAAAGTTCAGTACTCTTCTCCATGTAATTTATCACCAAAAAAAACAAGAAAAATACTGAAACGTAAGCCCATACACTACCTCTCAAATTTGACCAAAATCCATGGTAACTGTCCACTGCTGTACCTTAATGTTATGAGCAATATTTTAAACCCCTTTTGGGGAGATATTGCTCATTTTTAGTGCCCTGCGGGGGAGGTAAGCAAGTCAGCTGAAAACTTTCACATAAACAAGTCACGTACCACAGGTGTGGCATTTGTGACAGCCCCTAAAAGTTATTATGCTCAGACTACATACAGCTATAGCTGGCACTGATGCTTGTTCATTAGTGGCACTCAAAACATTATATATATAAAAAAAAAAGACTAAAATGCTTTCCTTAATATGACTAGTCAAAAAACGTATTCTTTATTTTATGCTACAGTCAGTGACTACAGACTTGAATGAAAAATGTAATCTTTGTAAAACATCATCCAGGGCTGGAAGCTACAAGGGACATGTCGGAAGATCCTTCCATCATCCTGCTTTATAGTGACATAGAAAAGGTTTCCTGAACAAAAGATCGCCCCTGTCAAATCAACATACAGATAGCATGATAAGTTTTTAAAGTGAGTTTCATTTTCCAAATGGCTATTGTTGATTCTTGAGAAAATGTACTGGACATTCACTATGATAACAGAATTTCTTACATAAGTTATTCTATACAATGGAATCTTTAGTGAGTCACCAGAAAACAAAAATGATTGCCGTTATTTCAACTCGAACTGCTTAGGCTCCAAGGCTACAGAAATACAAGTGTCTTCAGTAGTGATGTACATGCAGGGCAGGAAAAAGCATGTGTTGGTTAAATGGGAATCAATCACAAAAAAAAAAAAAAAAAAAAACACGTTTTATTTTTGATGCTGGGGGCTTGGCTATGCAATGAAACTGAAAATTCCAGATCATCACAAAAATAAATGTTAAGAAGAAGCATGATTTAATAAAGCTGAAGAGAGATTCTGGAAACGCAGTATATAACCTTAGCAAGACATTCCTAAAAAATTAACTAAAAATGGTTGTATAGATGGTATGACAGGCTTATTCTAAGACAGTATTGTATTGCATCGGTGGCTTTCAGAAGTCTGCAAACATCCACTAAATAGTCAAAATCGCAGTTAGCTCACCAATGTTAAAGTAACAAGTTTTTTTTTTACAGACAGGCACCAGAAAAACTTGACTTTGTACAAATGAGAAAGCCATTTGCCAACAGGGCTTGCCGAGTGTTACCCAAACCTGATGCCGTTATCAAATGCAGAAGTATTTCAAGGGTCACATAATAGGCTACGGTTCAGATATATACTGTGGGACACTGTTGCAGGGTAAATGCAACTACACACGCAGGTTCTTTGGATAAGGCTAATTTATTTAGCCTTAAATTATACAGCACACAAAACAAAAATAGCTTTTCCTCAGCAAACAAAAGAAAATGGCTTTTTCTTCAGCAGACAAAACAAAACAGTTTCTCTTTAGTAGACAGTGTAAGAATAAGGCAGCTACCCTTTTCTATGCAGGAGACAGACAGTTCATAATTCATGTACTTTGCTTTACAGACCTTGTACCAGTAATCTCAATTCAGTCCTTACTCCTCTCTTCTCAACAGCCAGCTCCATGTGTCTACAGCCTGGGGTTTTAACACACCTTGATTAGGCAGCTGGGATCCAACTAATTGTCCTGAGGTTCCCAGCTGAAGTTAACCTAGTCAGTGCTGCACTGCAGACTAGACATAGGTTTTCCAGGCATATAGCTGGTGGCTTTTATTTACCCTGTCACAGACACCAATCCCTGATCTGTGGGTTCAGTTCCACATGGCTGGTCCAGTAAAGATTACATAACATTTTTTTTTCTAAATTAAGTTTTATGACCAGAATCATCAAGAGCCCAATGTGGTAGCCTACACCAAAGGGTAATTATTTCATAAAGAGCAGATAAAACAGTTATAATTGTTGGCTCTTTTCCATGGACATCTCTGCAAATGGCCACAAATCACAGTAGGTTCAAATATAATGAATTTAATATACTGCTTCCTCTGGAAAACAAGGTAACGTTAAACCTTTAACACTCCCTGCAGGGCCTAGCAAGGTTATAGATGAAGACTTGCCAAACACCCAGGAGGATAAAATAAC
Source organism: Ascaphus truei (assembly GCF_040206685.1). NCBI lineage: Eukaryota > Metazoa > Chordata > Amphibia > Anura > Ascaphidae > Ascaphus > Ascaphus truei. Next base: position 394,417,383 of record NC_134483.1, read on the forward strand.
CCACTGTCCTAGCCTCCTACATCTGGATAAGGCAGAAAAGGCTGCTCTTGTAATAGATACACAGTAAAAGAATCAGTCCCTCTACCTGCACGCCCCTAACAGGCGATCGCTGGGATTTTATTTTAATAACATTATTGTAACAGGGGTCTCTAAAGCTGAACCGCATTGATTTCAGAGTTACAGGCCCTGTTATGGGGTGCCGGTATCGCAGCGGTCATGTTAAATTCTTCCGCTTCACGGCCCACGTGATCGGGAGATTTAACCAAAGCAAGAGGATACCGACACCCCATAATGTGGCCTGTAACTCGGGAAGCAGGAGGTCCCCAAACCTGAAATCAATGCGATTCAGCTCCGGAGACCGCCTGCTACAATATTATGCTCTCAAAATAAAATCCGCTTAATTACCTTAGCGAATAATCGCTACGGCAATGAAAGGGTTAAGCCACACTACCTGGTTAATTGGGGGTAGAGAGGGTGAGTGAACGGGGTAGTTGCCCCAGGGTGGGTGGTTAGGCCTACCGGAAATGTTGCGGGAGGGGTTAACCCCTTCATTACCTTAGTGGTAGACACCGCAATAGTAATGAAAGGATTACCCCTCCCACTAACCACCCGAGGCCAAACACACACCGTGGGGCAACTACCCCTTTCACCCACCTCCTCTGCCCCCAATAAACATATCAATAAAAATAGAATGAACAACCCCTACACCCCATACAGTAATGGGCAAAATCCCCATTATCCATATCTGGATAATAGCTAATTTGCAAATTAATAAATAAAAGATAACCAAAACATGACTCAGTCAGCATATAGGAAATTAAAATTGTACTTACCCCTGCCAGATGAAGGCTATCCTCGTCCTGCTCGTCTTCCTCTTCTTCAGTGGGAACCAACAGGAAAAAAAAAAAAAAAACTACTGCCACTAACCCCTTAATAACCTAGCAGTCATTAACCACTATGGTAATTAAGGAGTTAACCCCCCCCCTCCCTCCTGCTACCCACCCTGGAGTTCTAACCAGCATCCCTGGGGCAACTACCCACACCACCTCAACCCAGTGGCACAGCATGCCCTATGGGCATAGTTTGCCACTATGGCAGTCAATGGGGAAGCTACAAATAAAAAAAACAAGCATCAACAATACAATACATTACAATAAAATAAAAAGAATCATTTGTCAAAAATATATTGCTTGTCACTGTGATTATCGATAGCCTGAAAGGGGCATAAATACACACATTGGCAGACAATTAGCATCCTAAAAAAAAGCAATGAAATAAAATACAGTCAATGTTTTTCTTACTTTTGATGTCTTCACCCTCCAATTCCGACTGCAACAGGAACCATTTTATCCTCAAAGCAATGCTCCTCAGCAGCTGATGGTCTTCTGGTAAGTTCTTCTCATCTTCTTTATTATGTCTTTTCTTCTTTAATTGTAATCCAATGGGGCGGATGTGTACCCGTCGACTCCTTGGGCTCAAATGATACGGGACAGGCCTTGTATAAGGCCTGTGATGTCACATTTGAGTGTCAAATGGTACACCTCCAAACCGATTGGCTGAAGTACGATGTACCAATATTTTTTATTTTATTTTTTTAAGGATGTGAAATCTTAAAGGGAAGTTGTAACATCCTTTAAAAAAAAAAAAAAACGGCTGCCATCACATGATACATGTGTGTGCGCGCACACACACACACACACACACACACACACACACACACACACACACACACACACACACACTTATTCTTAACTTGAAAATTAGCATGGATGGTTCTGGAAATGTTGGTATGGACATTTTCAGGAAAGGAAGTTTAACTAACTCAATCTTGCATTCGTCCAGCTTCCATCCCAGTCATTAGATACAAGATATCCCTATTAGTGAATTCTTGCGTCTCAAACGTAATTGTTCGACAGAAGCCACTTTCAAAAATAGATCTCAAGAGATGCAAGCAAGATTTAATCAAAGGCTGCGCTTATAGTGCCGGCGACAGCAATGTTGCGTCAAAACAAATGTCACTTATATTTTATTTTCCCAGCGACCGCAGCGTGACGTCAGCGTTGCAGTCACCGAACACTAAGCCAAAGAGGCTATAGTCAAACTTGTGTTGAGAGGCTTTAAACGTAGCCTTCAATGAAAAGGGGCTACTTTGTTTAAACCTAGAGACAAAGCCAATGTCTCACAAAAGAAAATAAGATTTATTGGTACTGTACTTATAAGCAACAATGGCCACATTTGAGGAAAATTTTACAAAATCATTAGCAAATTCTCATGACTGACCCAGAGCTTACTGTAGATCCATCTTGGGTGAAAGTGTCAACATGACTAGTAGAACATCTAACTTGAGGGACAGGCTGGTTCACAGTCATTTTGTCCCACATGTTAATCCTACTTTTCTGTCAACATTTAATAAAAGGTACAGGTAAACCCCATTATAACGCACCCCGTTATACCTCAAAACGGTTATAACGCGGTTTTCACGTGGCTCCCGGTTTAAAAAAATAAAAAAAAAATTTTTACACACTGCACACACTGCACACACTGCACACAGCTCTCTCAACACACTCTCACAGCACACTACACCACACCTCCCACTCCACCTCTCTACCTTTGGTGTCGGCTGCTGAGATCGGAGCTGAGCTGGCATCAGGAGGAGGGGGGGGTGTCGAGAGGAGGGTGGGGGTGTCGGGAGGAGGGGGGGGTGTCGGGAGGAGGGGATCTGGAGGAGGGGGGGGTGTCGGGAGGAGGGGGGGTGTCGGGACACATGTGAGAGACGCAAAGGGGACCTCGCTACCCAGCTCTACGGATCCTCTCACACCGCAGGCCCAGATCTTCCTTCTCCGGTACTGCACCTCTCCTCCTCCGGTACAGTACTACCCCTCTCCTCCGGTACTATACCTCTCCTCCAGGTCACCTCCTCGCCCTCCAGTTCAAGACCTCTCCTTCCCCGGTACTACACCTCTCCTTACCCCGCACAAGCCGCCAGGTAAGGGACACGTCACTGCCAGGCAGGAGGCGGATCTCATCTGGGAAGGAGCCGCAGGGCCAGGAGGGAGGAGCCGGGCAGGAGCAGCTCGCTCACCGGCCAAGAGTAGGTGGCATAGCGGGTGTGTCACAGGCCGGTCCGGCCTACCTGTCACAAGCCCTGGTAACCAGGCGGCCCTAGCAACCGGACCCCAGCTTACATATCACGAGAGGCGACGTAAGCACGCAGGGACGGAGCGTGCAGAAGCCATCTTTTCTTTGGCAATATTGCCCATTGTTTTAAACAGAGGGAATATGCGGGGTGTTTAGATTCAATAACATGGAGAGGACTCAGGGTAAAAGTTTTAATACAGTGATTAGAATGTTAAAAATTAGTCATAATGTGATTAGGAGGGGGGGGGTGTCGGGAGGAGGGGGGGGGGGGACGTGTAGGGCTTCCGGCCACCTCTTCCTTCCTTGCCTCCTCACTCCCTCCCTCCCGATCAGGCGCGCGGCGGCCATTTTTTTTAAAAATTAGCGCGACCCCGTTACTAACGCGGTGGTCTCGGGGTTGACCCCGAGGACCGCGCTATAACGGGGTTTACCTGTATTTTACAAATGCAATTCCTGTACGGCCTGTTGCTTTATGCGACAGACAGATTCCTTTTTTGATATCGCAAGATAAAGAGAATTTAAGATATGTAATTTTCTCAATTGTAAATCTAAGGCGGTAGTTTACTGTTTGACCTGTCCATGTAATTCCATTTATGTGGGCATGACAACTAGGGAATTCCGCTTTAGAATATTAGAACATACTCGCAATATTAAGTTTGCGCAACGGGACCTTCATTATTTTAAAAAATATATCATCTGTGGCAAGACACTTTTTATAGGAGCATGGGGCCGACAGCGCCGCTCTCTCTGCTATTGACAAAGCTTTGCTTGGTATCAGAGGGGGCGATTTGTGCTCCTTTGACATCTCATAAACCAGCCTCTGCAGGGATGTCCATTCACAAGGAGATGCATTATATTCCATCATGGCTGATGACATCTGAGCCTCGATGTTCCTAAAGAGGGAGTGTGACAGATTTAAATCTTTATTGGGATGCTGATCTGTTTTGAGATGCCTGTCTCGGTTGATAGCTTTCATCGTGAAGCAGAATGATGATGTAAGGAATCCACACCTCAGTTTACTGCTTACCATCCCTCACAGACCTGTGCAGTCCTTGAACACTCCCTCTGGTATCTACTGCAGCTGTGCAAGCTATCACTGCAACCTAGCCTTGTACTCACTCATTGGACCAGTGCCTTCACACCCTCCTCCGGGGATAGGCCCGCTGGCCTTTAAGTACTGCATCCCCACAATCCTCCTCTGCCGAGCATAACCCTTCCTGGTTTTCACAAGTGTTCTGACACATGCCCTATTGCTTGGCTCTGTTGTGTTCTCTCTCTCTAGGTCTATTCCCTAGTTCACGCATAGTTCTGTTCCTGTCTCCTGTGCTGAAGCGGAGTACTCTCCTTGTTGACTTCAGCTCCCTGTTTCCTGAGACCGGCTGCTAGTCTCACGCAGCGGTCAGTTCCTGTCTCCTGTGCTGAAGCGGAGTACTCTCCTTGTTGATTTCAGCTCGTTTCCCGAGACCAGCTGCTAGTGTCACGTAGTGGTCTGTTCCTGTCTCCTGTGCTGAAGCGGAGGTTTCCCCAGTGTTGTCTTCAGCTACCTGGTTCCTGGGGCCTGCTGCTCATTCTCTATTGCAGAGGCCGTGTCCTGGTTCCTGCGCTGAAGCAGAGGATTCTCCAGCCCGCTCAGGACTCTTGCGCTGAAGCACTGATCTACCACTGCTGCCAGGCGGTGTGCCCACTCCGGTCTACCTATCACTTCCTGAGACCAGTACCATGGGCCATGGGTCCACACCCGCGCTCACGCTCCTAAGCTGAAGCGGGGAACTCCTGACTACCTGTTGCCGAACGCCTGCTTGAACAACGTTTACCCTGATGTCTCCAGTCCTGACCCTGGCTTGTCCACTGACTATGCTGCCTTCTCCAGTCCTGAACCTGCTACGTACTACTACGAACTGCGCAATCCGGATCAGCCTGCGTGGTCTAAGGTCGGTGCTTTTACAACCCCACCTCAGCCACGCGGTCCGACCCAGGTTTGTGGCGAGCACAACTGTGACAGATGACAACAGACAAACCCTACACTGCTGTTTTGCTTTAATAATGACTACTATCAAATACGGATGCATATATATTTTATTATGTGCTCCTTTGATATCTTATAAACCAGCTTTTGCAGGGATATCTATCTGCAACGATATGCCTGTTTTCTGTGATGGTTTCTAATATGAAGAAGCATTGTGTCAGTTGCGATGGGCTCTTTAAGTAACTTATACTGATACTTATTGGCATAATGCTGGTATGGATGCCTGTTCAAAGATGCACATATTTGGATGTTAGCTCTTACTCTGAAGATATTTGGCAACAGTTTATGGCTACACTTAGGCTGCGTCCATAGGACTGCAGCCGTGTGGAGGCTGAGGGAAAGCGAGTGCTTTCCCTGGCCTTGGTCCGCACGCCGTCCGGGGTCATGTTGGGGGGGGGGGGGTCTGTGACGTCCCGGCCCTGCGCTCCCGTGAGCGCGAAAATCTATCATTTGAATAAGACCTACGCTTCCGCACGCTTGCGGAAGCATGCGCGAGCCCCTGTTATAGCCGCTCTCATTGCGGCTGCAGGGGCTCACTGAGAAGCGTCAGTGCGCCTCAACACGGGTCAGCGCCTAAGCGCTGACCCTGGACGCAGCCTTAGTTTCTGGTATTCACAAGTCATTCATCCATGAATGAACGGCGTTTGATACTCAAGGACCGTTTCCAGACTGCAAAGTTCTGTTTGCATCAATTTTGGACATTCTAAACAAATACAGCTAACTGGAACGACAAAGAGCATTTGCTCTAAAAATGTGAAATATCTTTTATATGGTCTAAAGGTGGCATGTTGAGAAGTCTGATCTTCGTGGACTAAGATTTATCTGTATATCTATGTATTATGCTGATCCTTCTTGGACTGTCTGGCAACTTAGTGCTATGCATTTATGTGTGATCTAATCTATCTGGATTAACATCAGTTCACAAGTGTGCCAATATAACAAACACAGTGAAGGTGTACGCTAGGAGTCATCTGCAGATATTGTTTTTAGATATGCAAGTGTATGAAAATGTTCTGGAATTTTGCTTATAGTTAGCACTACGCTGATGCGGACTGGCTGTAATTTCTACACATGCGCAATTCAGCCTGTATTTGCCATCGGTATGGGGCGGCAGTGTATAACTGTATTTATACTACAGCTCTAAGCAAGTATGTTCAGCTGCTGCAATTATTTAAGATCGCAAGAACAGCAGTGTGTGTGTGTGTGTGTGTGTGTGTGTGTGTGTGTGTGTGTGTGTGTGTGTGTGTGTGTGTGTGTGTGTGTGTGTGTGTGTGTGTGTGTGTGTGTGTGTTAGTGCATTCTTTAATGATTGGCTCAGACTTTTGGCGCCAAATTATGCTATTACGAGTTTTTCAGCTTTAAAATCCCCTCTGTTCAGTAACTTTTCACCACTCCGGGAAGAAAGTCTATTGGTGACAAAACGCGTTTAGTGGACCACAAGCCAACTTTCTCACCCTCCGGTTGGACGTCCTGATACCCAGTTACACATAATGAGACCACGTTATAACTGGGATCGCTATATATATACACACACACACACTGAGTTAAGTTATGGTGAGTAAAAAAAGTGACAAAAACCCTCCACAGCAAAGCATATAGCAAATGTAAATATACTGTATGCTCATTTGCATGTCTTAGGCAGGTCTGCAACCCCACCTTTCACCATTATCACCCAGCACACAGCACTTTCACTGCAGCAAGGGATTCTGGGAAATGACATGCAAATGAGCACACAGTGCCACTTTTTGCTTCAAAAACCATTTTATACATGGTTCCATACAGGCTTAAGCTTGCTGTATGGTCACAGCTTTGAGCACAGCCAGGGTTAAGATGCATAGCCAGAAAACCCACCCACAGACAGCTGTTTCGACCTTAATGGGTCTCATCAGTGTGGGGTTGGTTAACTGGCTATGCAATGAAGCGAAAGGATGGGGTTTACCATACTGAGTTAAGTTATGGTGAGTAAAAAAAGGGACAAAAACCCTCCACAGCAAAGCATATAGCAAATGTAAATATACTGTATGCTCATTTGCATGTCTTAGGCCTTGCCCCCGCTGCATGCTGCAGCGTCCGCTGTGGCGGACGCTGCGCTCACCAAAGCCCTCCCCGCAACGGCGCCGGGCCCGCTGCGAGGGGGGGCCGCAGCGCTCGCGCGAGAGCTACTCCTGCTCTCAATAGAATTGAGAGCAGGAACTCGCGTCGAGCAGCTAGGCACGCCCCCCGGCGGTTCAGCCAATGAGGGCGAACCTGCCGGGTGACGTCATGGCCGCGCCCCCGTCACTCCTCCGGCACGCCCCCCCCCCGGTCTCTGCTCCTGCAGTGAGCTGCAGACCGGGGAATCGCCGGAACGCGCAGCCGAAAGCGCGGGCGCGCATTAAAGCGCCGTGACCGGGGCCTTAGCCTTAGGCAGGTCTGCAACCCTGCCTTTCACCATTATCACCCAGCACACAGCACTTCCACTGCAGCAAGGGATTCTGGGAAATGACATGCAAATGAGCACACAGTGCCACTTTTTGCTTCAAAAACCATTTTATACATGGTTCCCTATACTGAACAGTTTCTATCCTGTTTAGGCTGGAAAGTTCAGCCTCAGAATGCATGCACTCCATCCCACAGTTTGGCAAGTGCTGGAACTGAGGGGTGAGGGATCCAGACCAGAGTTTGTCTGCTGCCTGATTTCTGTCACCTGTCCTGCTAGATGGAAATCAGGTATGTAAGGCTGATTTCTTGGTTCCTCTCCCCTCTTCCCAAGAGACTGGAGGCAGGAAGGCTGCTGGAAGCAGAGAGGGGAAAAGCCTCTCCCCAAACAGGTTAAATCATTTTGTACCTTTGGAAGCGGATAAGCCGCCCCAATCCCAGTCAGGGTAAACCTCAGTTAAGTTATTGCCCAGGTAAGCAGGCTTTTGTTTTGCTTGTGTTTCTTTTGTATGCAGTGTGGCAGTCTCAGTGCCTGGGACTGAGTAAACCAGTCAGTAGCCTGTTTAAAGGAACAGCACGTTACGCCTCGTCATTTAACCTACCCTAAAAGACCTTGTTCTAACAGTCCTGGACAGACGGCAGAGCCCTGGAGTAAGCCGTTTGTCACTATATATATATATATATATGTGTAATATATATATATATGTGTATATATATACACACACACACACACACACACACACACACATAGCCACTGGGATACCAGCACCACATAACGGGGCCTGTAAGTCGGGAAGTAGGGGTTTCCCTGGACCTGAAATTTATGTGGTTCAGCTCCGGAGACCCTCTGCTGCAATAGTGTGATTAAAATAATATAAAAGCCCCACGATCTCCTATTAGAGGACCGCGGGCAGAGTGGCTGATTCAGTCCATCTTTAACTGCGCGTCTCTTACAGACAGGTGGAACCCGGTAGGATTCACACCTTGCGAGTCCCATTAAAACGGAGGGACCCCTGCTGTGTTCATCCAATGGGCCATTACAGCCTGCTGTGGACTCTCTAGCGGAGTGTCCGCAAGATGGTCACGGATTTTCCTCGGACAGCAGTTCCAAACCGGCCGTTGCACCTGTATATGCCACCTCACCAAAGTCAAAGTTACTTCAATCCAACATCTCCTTAGAATAAAAATATCAACACAGGGTGTGATTGGTTTTTTTTTTTAACCACCTTTCAGTTATGTCAATTAATAGTTTTATCTCCCGTTAGTTTTTATTTTATATCTCAATATTAGAATTGTAAATATTCCTCTGCGTTGTTAGTTATTTACTTACTGAAGTATTTTGGATGGAGACCGGGAGGGTATGAGGTCAGCTTAACCTTCAAGTGACTAAAATTGGACTGCAATTGGTAGGTTGAAAGTTGCAACCTCTCAGCAGTCAAGCACTGCATATGCAGGGACCACGCAACACAAATTCTATTACAAAAAAAAAGAAAAAGAGAAACGCCACAGCGTTTAGTTTAAATATTAATAAGATGAAACCATATTTATAAAAAGTGAAGGAGAGGTTTATGGAACTAAATTTGTTTTGTACACTTGTATTGTACCCGGCAGCCACAGCTTGCTTTTAAGTAATACAATAGGTCATGATGTTCCATGCTTTCTTTGTGATTGAAAAGATTTTATGGAACTGTATTTTGACAGTGCAGGCCTTTGAATACATACAATTGGAATTTTTTGAAATGTGAGTTTGTGTTTTAATGCATGTTTAGAAAACATAAAAATTGAATTATAAATGGGCAATTGAAACTGTAGTGGAATGGGAGAAAAATAAACACCTGCCTGCAAAAGTTCGTGGAAACGGAGAAATTAATAACTTTTTTTCTGTCCCCAGATTAAAAAGAAAAAAAAATAGTTATTGCTTTAACTCATTAGTAAACCATAAGATTATGTCCCTCGCTTTCCCAGCCGCCACAATGTAATTCCACTTATTTGGTTGCTTGCAGAAAGCATCAAAACACTATTAATTTTACACAAATTTTTTTTTAAAGACCTCTTGGTGTATTTAAACATTAAGGACAGAGAAAGAGTAATTCCTTTAGAAATGCAGCCCTCTTAGAATAATAGATAACTTTATCCACAGATTAAACAAAATTAAGTGCTCGTGGATACTTAATGTTGTTTACAATTAGAACATAACATATTAACTCATCAAATAAAATACAATGCTTTTCAATATAAAGACAAAAAGTGAAAAATAACCTATATACTGTACTGTAGGTGCGTAAAAGTAACACGGGAAAAAATAGATAACTAGATCTCTGGTTATTGGATGCACAGTAGATAATTGTTCTAATACTGTACATATTCTCTGTATGAGTAGGTTTTGCGGACAATATATACCCGAGTACAAATTTTGTAAGACTAAACTCACAGAGTAGCTTTATTAGTGCACAATGCTTGAGTGATGGATTGGGGAAGAGGGGGAAGCTTGTTTTATAGTGAAACAGAGAGTAATGTTCTTACAGTACATTGATGATTCAGAAAAGCCTGCAGGCTATCCTGTGTAATTTCTAGGCCTAAAAAAGGCTTACTCTATAAACAAATTCTTAATAGGTGGAAGATTGTAACTATATTTGTTTCACACAATTAAAGAAAGCAAGAAAACCCTATTAGCAAATATGTTTGAGTATGAAATGTATATTTATATAGATCATGGGATGGCGCTAATTAACCACTGTAATCTTAGATTGCTGTCATTTATTTATTGTAGGTAAATGGATGCAAGTTGAAGAGTGATGAATTAGGTCACGGGAAGAAACTTTGTGCTGCTGTGTGGAAACCATACAATTATCTCTGAGATGCCTTGCACACAATTAAAAATTAATATGGTGTTAGAAGTCTATAGTCTATCTAAACGAAGGATAGCATTATGCTGTGCTTATATTGTAGCGATGTAGCTAATGAGACTAGCGAGATAAACCAATGTTAATTAAATGTTTCCATTGTATTTGCCTTTTGCAGAGGGAGGTTGGCATAAAACGTTCCAGTCTCATGGACTAAACATCTGCTGCAGACAGAGCTAATTTAGAATAAACCACAGACTGCTGTATGAAATTCGTTACAATATACGAATCCTTCTCCTACCGTGCACCCGACAACTGGAATACTATACTTGAGACTCTCACAGTCGCCACCAGTCTAAGTTCTTCATTTATCCCCGTATAATAGTGTAGCCCCCTTTCCCTATGACTATGGGAACTACGCGTGCGGATTACCTGTGGCTCACACAAGGCCTAAGCCTCCACCACTGGGAGCCTGGGATGAGCCATCGCCCTTCTCGGTACAGCGCCCCCACCCGATGAGGTATCCCACCGCAGCGGGATAACCCCTCACAGGAACCAATTACTGTGATGAGTAATACACACACACACAAACATAATACAACGGTTTACTGACACACTTATAATAATAATACCTACAACACACGTCCCCCAACACAATGATCCCAACACAATGTTCACCACCCTGTGGAGTTCCCCCAAAGTACTGAGGGTGCCCTGGGCACCTAACCACCCTTGTGTCCACAGAACAATGTCCACCCGAAGTGTGTGGAGTAGCGCTACCCCTGTGTGAGATCGTTAGTGCACAGTGGTATCTTCCTGGACTCAGACCAGAGCAGGGTATACTGGAGATCCTAAATCAGCACTGCCGCAACGTGATCCCACAACACGGGTCTGACAAATCCCCTCTCTCCTTACCGGTGGTGTTCGTCTCTTGAGGGAGCTCCAGCAGGAGTGTCTGCCTTAAAGTCTCTAGTGTGGCCTGTGGTCTGGTCCCAAACCGCAGATAACCGCATGGCATCCGTCGGACGGTGCCACAACACACTCACTATTGCCCGATTAAGGGAAGCGTCCTATCTGGGGCCTTCCCTATGATACACAAACTACAGTATGTGGGGCATAGCTGGGGCCTATGGAGCAACACTGGCCTAGTCCAAGGGAGTGGTAGTGTAAAGATGGTCAGCGCAAACCTCGTGGACCTCAGGATATTTGATGGAACCGGATACAATTGATTTAAAAGAGGAATAAAAGAGGAATAAAAACACAAAATTAGTGCATCATATCCACATGTGTGGGGGATGTGGGGAGGGGGTGGAGGGGGAGGGGGGGATGGGTGTGAAAGGAGGATAAGCTGGAAGGGTTTAATGATGATTTTCCACTATCTAATCAAAGAATACATAAATATATGGATTCAGTGACTCACACGGCCTTGTGTGGTGTCTCTCCCTCAACGCAGACTGAAGTGGGTTAATATAGACTCATAAGCTGGAGTCTTAATACATATAAAACTCACACGGCCTAATGTGAGTTCTTGCCCTCAGAGGGTGGTGTCCTGTAAGGATTAAGTCTGGTCGTCTCAGCCAAATCTCCCCCAATAGGTGTGATGTGTGAGTGTCTCCTCTCCCCGTTTCCCAGAAGACCAAAAAGAATGTGTGCAAACCAGGGTTAACAATTGAACAGGTCTTTATTGGGTTAACAGTTTAAGACATGAGCATAAAACATGCATACATGTTGTGAAACATAAACATAAAAGGTATAAAACAGTATATGAACCCTGCCGGAGCTCATTGAGAGAGGGACCCAGCCGACCACAGGACATCCGGTGCAGATCCCCTCTTCCGGTTCCACTGCCGGACGCGCCAGTGTGAACAACAACGGAGGAGGAGACCGTATAGGATTGTACCAAGCGGCTGATGCTTGGCATCAGAAGTTACATTAAAGTGTGAGTGTACTCTGTTTTTGTCTAGTTCATTGTGTCATATACTGTTTTATACCTTTTATGTTTATGTTTCACAACATGTATGCATGTTTTATGCTCATGTCTTAAACTGTTAACCCAATAAAGACCTGTTCAATTGTTAACCCTGGTTTGCACACATTCTTTTTGGTCTTCTGGGAAACGGGGAGAGGAGACACTCACACATCACACCTATTGGGGGAGATTTGGCTGAGACGACCAGACTTAATCCTTACAGGACACCACCCTCTGAGGGCAAGAACTCACATTAGGCCGTGTGAGTTTTATATGTATTAAGACTCCAGCTTATGAGTCTATATTAACCCACTTCAGTCTGCGTTGAGGGAGAGACACCACACAAGGCCGTGTGAGTCACTGAATCCATATATTTATGTATTCTTTGATTAGATAGTGGAAAATCATCATTAAACCCTTCCAGCTTATCCTCCTTTCACACCCATCCCCCCCCTCCCCACATTCCCCACACATGTGGATATGATGCACTAATTTTGTGTTTTTATTCCTCTTTTATTCCTCTTTTAAATCAATTGTATCCGGTTCCATCAAATATCCTGAGGTCCACGAGGTTTGCGCTGACCATCTTTACACTACCATTGCCACGCTAAGAAGGACACGGGGTTCCCTTCTTCAAGGTCAAGCAGCAACCACAAATCCAACAAAAGGGCCAGTATACATTTTATATACTCTTTTACACCACGAACACTACTTCACACTCATATCATTTTATTTTTAATATAGTTAAGGCGTTGTAATACTTTTAAGCCAAACTATTTAGGGAGCGCCCAGTTCAAACATTGTCCTAGTCCAAGGGAGCACTGCTCCCTGGACACTACCTGCTCTGATGGCGTCCCTGCTCCGACACGCGTGGGACTGTTTCGCTCAGGACCGTTTCGAGCCAAATCCCCCTTCTCTGCAAGCGCCCCTAAGGCTGCAGGGACATGTAGTCCCTTGCGGAGCCGTCTCCTAAGATGGCTGCCGCAACAACTGGCTGCGCATGTGCACGGCACTCTACTGCATATATCTATTACCTCTTCCCTGCAAAGCAATGGGCTGTATACAGCATGAACACTCACACTCAGCTATGAAATACAACGTGACCTGGTACAGAAACCCATGTGCACCCAGAACATGTGTGTATTTTCTCCCATGTGTCACACAGTGCTGATGAGAGGAGGATATGTATTATATACATGGTTTCTTTCAGTTCTTGCAGTTGTGTGTCAAATATTCACAATAGAAAATACATATACTTTCTTGTATTTACATGACAGGAACATAAACAAACACATAGACATTGATGGCAGATAGTGACTATTTGACCACCTGGATGATTTTTGCACTTATTAAGTCTAAGACCCCATTTAAGCCTCTGGAAACATTGGAAAGTGGTAGGAGCTGCAGACGGTGCACGGGCCAACAATATTAACCTGTGGTTCGTGATCAGTTACCCGGCAATGTTATCTGCAGTTAAATAATCCACAATACTAATAGCCTACTTCCCGTTTCTAATTATTTTCCCCCCGTTTTAAAGCTGACATACTTTAGTTAATAACACCTACGTATTGGACTTATTGACTTAAAAAATAAACTTTAATTTTATCATGAAATACTGTAAACAATATAATGATATTAAAGAAATACAATAAAATACACCGTTGCATTACCACAAAGCAGCAAATGACCAAAATAAATATCAATCTTTTAAAATTAACACAACAAAAATGGTGTGTGTGCCGCGCACTCACGTTCTAAAGTCAAACTTCTTTGTGTTTTGTCACTGAAATTGTATTTTGAGTTTTATGATTTTTGATTGAATGAAAGACTTTTGAGACCGACAAAAAGCAAAGAAGTTTTACTTAGGACGTGCTTGGCACACACCTTTGTTTTAATTTTTTTTATTACTGAACACATAAATAATGCATGCCATAAGTTTAAGGATTTGCTAAATTTATAGGTTCACTCAAAACACCAAGTTCATCTTTCTGTTTATATACTGAATTCTGAAGTGTTATCATTTTAAGCCAATAATTGCTTCATCTTCTTGTTAAGGGCAGATAACAACTGAACCTTCACACACATTCAGAAGACCATAAAAGATAAGATATTGCTTCCACTCAACACCCACATTACAGTACCCTGGCTGATGTTTATAGCAAGTGGCATTCCATGGCAGGGCTACTGCTATACACATTTTGTATGTTACAAGAATCTTGAGTGCTCTGCTGTTTTTTTCTTTCCTACTGCTGTCTTGCACACGATTAAAAACAAACTAGCTATCATCCTCTCTGACAAGACAAGTTCATTTCCATTTCAATTTGTTACCGAGCTCCAAAATAAATCAGTTTCTGTCACTTTGATTTATCATTAAACAGGAACAAACTGATTAGGAACTTAAGAATTTATTACTAGACCTCATGTGTTGCCAACAGACTGCAACAGGTTTCCAAGCATCGCAAAAAAAATATACCTTTGATGCAGCCATTACAGCTGCATAAAGTACAAGTAGATTTCAGTGGCAATATTACAATGCATTTTCTAACACTAATAAAAGTATCAGGTAAATGGAAACAAAAATAAATCTGTCACCTAGTGATTGTGTAGTTATTCCCTTCCATACTAAACCACTGAACATATAGGCATGGGGATAGCAATGCAGCAATAAAGGATATTTTCGTGCCCTTTGATACTCGGTAATATTGTTGCCATAGTAACAGCACTTTTTTTTTTTAATGGAAACAGACATTACGGTGACAAAACCATAAATTGGACAAAAGAACATAATTAATCCCGTTTAAATAGGTGCACTTTCTGATACTTTGTTAAAAAAAAACATATACTGTTGAAGTAGAACTCTAACAATGATATTTATATTTCCAGAAGTTGTTGTTTCCATATCCAGACAATGCAGTTTAAAAAAAAAAAAAAAAACAGGAGATTGATACTCATCAGTCCAGAGAGGGGAAAAATTACTTGTCCATCAAGGTGTCATGGAGCTGCCTGACAGCTGGTGCAGAAAATCGCTTTTGTGGCATGGCTGTCGATCATAGTCTTGCATACTAAAGTCACAAAGATGATTACCAGCTCTGGGTGCAGAGGAACTGCATTGCTAGGAGTCTGTCCAGCACCATGGCAGGAAACTCCATAGCATCGACACCATTAGTAATCCCTAATTTTTCACTCATTCTAGACAGGGGAATTTGTTGAGGCCTGCGTTTGTGTATGTATAACACACACAGCAAAAAGTTAAACGTGGCAAGTGCATGCATCATAATAGGTCAAATATATAGTTATACAAATCCAACGGGCTACAGCCAGTCCCTATTATTGCTAAGCAAACCAGTGTAAACATCTACAACCCATGTGTTGAGTGTAGCGGTCGGTAGTGATTCAAATATAGCAGAAAGCTGAGAACACATCACAGACATACCAGAGAGGGTAATAGATAGTAGGCTTTTTTTTCAAACCACAATAACTAGATGAATGTATGATGTATTGCACATAAGAATGAAGCAGTCTTGTCTTAGTAAAATTATAGTAATGTTAAATGTCTATTTTTTTTACTCCATAGTAAGTATTGTCCATAGAGCCAATATTTGTTTATGGCAATTGTAATAAAAATGGCGGGTAATGTTATGTTAATCAATCAATCTGGTATTTCAAAGAGTAACATTAAGTAGAAATGTTAAAAATACAAGAAATTGTGTCTATGACAGGTCAAGACCGTTCCTGTGTCTGTGCTGATCTACAAAGAGGGTTAATTGGAAGGGTGGGGCAGGGCGGATGTGGTATCTCTGATGGCCCACTAAAAGTGGAATATGTAGTTTAGAAGGCTGGGGACTATAGCCAGATTCTGGGCGGTCAGCATCAAAGAAAACAAACTTTCTTAAGATACCTCCTGTCCATCACAGAGAGGGGTGACAGGCTGGTCACCCCTTTGTTGAAGGGCTATATTAAATATAAGACATCATGGACCTGACAGCAATTCATAGGAGTAACAGGTGGATATCGGTCACTGTTGCCATTAGACAAATCATACCACAAACTGCATGGGTAAGGTGCGCAAAAAACTGATAACCATTTCTCCTGCGAAAATAGACAGGCTGTAAAATTTTAGATGCCGGCATGCATTTGAAATACACCAAAATAACAGTGAATATGGCGTCTAAGTATTAAAGAAATTAAGATATGAGGTCTTTCATATATTGAGACAGACTTTAAACATCAATAAAGGTTGTTTTTATCTTTTAAGTCGTAAAATTGTCAATCCAGTAGCCGATTTACGACGGGTGGTCTTATGACGTTTCAATAGAGAAGAAATAGTGCTTGGGGTCCACATAATACGACTGCGTTATAACGGGCATCACAGTAAAAAATGGCCACCACGACAAGGGTTTCCGCGTCCGCCGGGAGAGAGCTGGGATAACTCTCCCAGCTGTCCCAGACTACCCACACGGCCCCCATTAGGCGCCACTCTCTCCTGCCTCTATACCGTCCCCCACCCCCTAGTGTCCCTGCTGGAGCCTGAGGCCCGAGGCCTCAACTGAGCCGGGCTGTCCTGTGCATCGCGGCCTAGTCTCTCACATAGCGACCCAGCCTGGGTTACTGGGAGGGGGGGGGGAGGTGGAGGGGAAGTTAGCAGGACGAGATTCTGGTGGGCGAGAGACAGGAAGTGCTGAATCCTAAAAACAGGTCGGAACCACGGGTGTGTGTGGGTGTGTGTGTGTGTTTAGCCACGCTCCTTCAACTTTTTGCTTGACAGACTTCAGCCAAACCCCACCCCTCGGACAGACTTTTCATGGCAGCGCTAATCGGATCCTGCGTGAAGCTCCTGATACCTAAAGGACTAGTTATGACATACCTTGCAGCACTACGTCTCTTTTTTCCACAGCACTAACACTGTCTACCCGTCCCTTCACGCTTCCCATCACATACACTTGTCCCTTGTGGGTTCCTCTGCGAACCATCACTGTATTCCTCATTCCACTGGCCAGGAAATAACGACGCACATGTGCATCGCTCTGTTGACATCTGACTGATCTCCATAGAAACCCTAGACTCTTAAATAAGCCGGTAATGAGAGATTCAAAATGGATTCCTGAATATACAGGACTCTTTACAAATGGCCTCCTGCTTGTTAAACTGATGGACAGCAGCTGTACTGATTCGTGGGCCTTGTGATTTTTTAATTGATTGGTTTATTAACTGATTGATTAATTGCTATTTGTTATGTAACACACTTTTGTATGGGTATATATGTCTGACATGATCACCATGTCTGTGCACTCCCTTGAGAAAGGTCCCTCTGTGAGGACCGAAGTGCCACATACTTCAATACAGTTTTTTTGAACTACTACCTTTGTGTGCTGTCTCGTTTTTTCCTGTACGACTGTCTAGTAAAAACACATTATCGATCTTACCTCTAAGGCTGCGGGCATGGTCAGCGCTTAGCAGCAATGAGAGCGGCTTTAGCGGGGCCTCGCACACGCTTTCGCAGGCGTGCGGAGGCGTAGCAGACAAAACATTTTTCGTTTAAGCGCTGACGGGAGCGGAGGGCCGGTCACGTGAGCGGTTCGCCCAATGAGGGCAAACCTGCTCCGTGACGTCACTGGACCGCCCCCCAGACGGCGCACGTAGTAAGGCCAGGGAAAGTACCCGCTTTCCCTCAGCCTCCGCACGGCTGGAGTCTCTATGGACTCAGCCTAAGGGAAAAGCACCAACATCTACTGCAATTCTACGCAAGTGCCAACTGCCTTACACACACACACCAACTGCCTTACACACACACACACACCAACTGCCTTACACACACACACACACCAACTGCCTTACACACACACACACCAACTGCCTTACACACACACACACCAACTGCCTTACACACACACACACCAACTGCCTTACACACACACACACCAACTGCCTTACACACACACACACACACACACACACACACACACACACACACACACACACACACAGTGATGCCGATTCCCAGTGTGCGGATTTGTTGTATTTTTCCTATAATGTCAAATAATTTAAGAATTATATGTAGAACAGAGTGCTAAAAATGTATTTTGAAGTCAGCTTTATGCCAGAATTTGTTTCCTAAATGCTCTCAAGGGAATGGAATGCCATTTAAAGCATTTTTCTTTTTAAATGTAAATATATATATATATATATATATATATATATATAAAACCCCGTTATAACGCGGGTCTCGGGGTCCACCCCGAGACCACCGCGTTACTAACGGGGTCGCGAGAAAAAAAAATGGCCGCCGCGCTTTAGCGCATATTCATCCCGCGGGACAGGAGATGGGAGCGGGCATGTCCCTCCGCTCCCCGCTTCCCCCTGTCACCGCGGGACAGGCCGCGGGGCAGGAGATGGGAGCGGGGATGTCTCTCCTGTCCCCGCTTCCCCCTGTCACCTCGGGACAGGCCGCGGGGCAGGAGATGGGAGCGGGGATGTCTCTCCTGTCCCCGCTTCCCCCTGTCACCTCGGGACAGGCCGCGGGGCAGGAGATGGGAGCGGGGATGTCTCTCCTGTCCCCGCTTCCCCCTGTCACCTCGGGACAGGCCGCGGGGCAGGAGATGGGAGCGGGGATGTCCCTCCTGTCCCCGCTTCCCCCTGTCACCTCGGGACAGGCCGCGGGGCAGGAGATGGGAGCGGGGATGTCTCTCCTGTCCCCGCTTCCCCCTGTCACCTCGGGACAGGCCGCGGGGCAGGAGATGGGAGTGGGGATGTCCCCTCAGGTCGCCGCTTACCTCAGAACCATGCTGCCTGCATGGAGGTTGTAGCGGGGGGTTTCTTCTCCCCACCGCTGTCCCCGGTGCTCCCGCTGCCTGCGCGGGAGGAGGGGGGGGAGCGGGTGGTGGTGCTGGTCGCGGCCCGTCTGTGTAGAGTGAGAGAGTGTGTGTGTATGTATATATGGGAGAGAAAGTGTGTGTGTGTATATGGGTGTGTGAGTGTGGGTAAGTGTCTGAGTGTGTGTGTAAGTGTGTGTGAGTGTGTGTGAGTGTCTGTGAGTGTGTAAGTGTGTGTGAGTGTGTGTGAGTGTCTGTGAGTGTCTGTGAGTGTCTGTGAGTGTCTGTGAGTGTCTAAGTGTGTGTGAGTGTGTGTGAGTGTCTGTGAGTGTGTAAGTGTGTGTGAGTGTGTGTGAGTGTGTGTCTGTGAGTGTCTAAGTGTGTGTAAGTGTGTGTAAGTGTGTGTGAGTGTGTGTGAGTGTCTAAGTGTGTGTAAGTGTGTGTGTGTGTGTGTGTGTGTGAGTGTGTGTGAGTGTCTGTAAGTGTGCGTAAGTGTGCGTGAGTGTGCGTAAGTGTGTGTGAGTGTGCGTGAGTGTGGTCAGTGTGTGTGCAGTGTGTCAGTGTGAGCAATGAGCAGTGTGTGTGCAGTGTGCAGTGTGTGTGCAGTGTGGCAGTGAGCAATGAGCAGTGTGTGTGTGCAGTGTGTCAGTGTGAGCAATGAGCAGTGTGTGTGCAGTGTGCAGTGTGTGTGCAGTGTGGCAGTGTGAGCAATGAGCAGTGTGTGTGCAGTGAGTGTGTGCAGTGTGCAGTGTGTGTGCAGTGTGGCAGTGAGCAATGAGCAGTGTGTGTGCAGTGAGTGTGTGCAGTGTGTCAGTGTGAGCAATGAGCAGTGTGTGTGCAGTGTGCAGTGTGTGTGCAGTGTGGCAGTGTGAGCAATGAGCAGTGTGTGTGCAGTGAGTGTGTGCAGTGTGCAAAAAAAAAAATGTAAAAAAATTTTTTTTTAAATTTTTTTTTTTTTTTTTTTTTTTTTTTAAAAAAAAAACGGGAGCCACGGGAAAACCGCGTTATAACCGAATCGCGGTATAACGAGGCGCGTTATAACGGGGTTTAGATATATATATATATATAAAATCATGTTTGACAGCTCATAATGTATGTATAAAGACAGCAGTGCAAAGGTTTAATTGTAGTAATAATTTCCTCCTTGTTACTGTCCCTGGTCAACGCTTTTATCTTCAAAAGGTTTTCCAAAAACCCACCGAATAATGTAATATATATTGCATGCAATAGTTAAAAAAAAAAAAAAAAAAACAATTGTGCACAGAAGAAACAATGAATTATTAAATATTCTGATTTTATTTGCTTTTTACCTGGATGAGTTGAGAACCTGATTAGTTTTTGATAGGCTGGCTCTGTTCCAGTCATGATCAAGACATTTCACACACTATTTTAACTCCTGATAAAATTGTGTAAATATCTTACAGCTTCTGTAAACTGCAGAACTGGAAATAGCTTAAATTCCCCACAATTTATAATACAAATATTTATTTATGCTCTACAAAATATATTTTTCTATCTTACATATTTATCCAAGCAGTATATTTGCATGCGGGTTATGCGGTTTGTTACTATAAAAAGAATTTAGGAAAACATAAAATGGACAGTATACATGTTATAACACTATTTTTTAAAAATTCACCCTTCAGTTCAATTGGAAAAAAGCCAAACTTTTGCCCATAATAGAAAATTTTAATTTGTGAAGTCTTCAACCAGATAACAGATAAGTATGCTTTGGATTGTTAAGTGGAGCAGAATAAACATGGCATACAGAAAGCAAAGCAGTAAGGCTGTGAATAAATTCAAGACTGTAAAGCAGCATTAGAGCTGTTATATACAGCATGCGGCCGTGCGTGCTTTTCATGTTTATAGAGCAGGGAGCTGTGTATGTGTGTGTATATGCGAGTATATGTGTGTGCATGGATTGTGTGAGTGAAAGGAAGACCTGAGCAAGATTTTTTAAAGAAAATAAAAGTTTAAAAATATTTTTTTTTTAGTTCCTCAATCATTGAAGCACACACGCACACACGCACACACGCACACACGCACACACGCACACACGCACACACGCACGCACGCACGCACTTCAGAGCCGGTAGCGGCGCTAAAAGATGATTTTCTTCATCTTCACCGCCGTCTGTCGGCTCCCCGCCGTGCACGCGCGTGGCCCTTCTATAGAAAGTCTGACTGACGTCAGCCAATTAAAATTTCGCGCGCTCACGGCACTATAGAACGTGCCTTAAGAAGAATAACCCTTACTTTTTTCATCTTGATTGACTCCTACAGTAAATTGCAGCAAACAAAACAAAAGCTAAAGGATTATGGGAATAAAGCCAGCAATAACTTTGTGATGAAGGAAAAATAGCAATGATTAGCATCTGCTGAGAAGTATAGCATGGCCATGTTTGTTTTGCTAAATTGGTTAATACTTGAATGTTCTCTCTAGACTGGCAGTAGGAATATTAGAGGGAGACTTTGCAACTAGCTTGTAACATACAGATTCTTTTTTTCCCCCTTTGAAAAATTTAAATATCCTTGAATTTGTTTCAAAAGGAGCAATCCATGCAATATCCTACCCCCTTTTTTTTTTTTTTTTTTTTTTTTAATAAATCAGTTCTGTGGTAATAGATAATACACTGGCGACACACTTTATTCGAGCTCGGCTAGTCCCACGAATTCGGGTATACCCGGGTGTATTGAGGTTTGTGACTGTTTTCTGCCCGAGTGCATTGAGGTATTTTCCAGGCAGGGATTGAAGCAATTTATTCCCGCTGGCTGCAATACTGCACAGTATATATATATATATATATATATACTGCATTACAATTCATGAATTTATGCCATCTGGTAGACACGCGAAGCATTGCAGCCTATTAAATCCTAAGCATTATTATTTAACAGATCAGCCGCCCGTCAGCCAGGCATGAACCCAGGCTGGGAAGGCAAACGCAACGGGGCTTGTCAGAGGTGAGGAGCGGCGCATTCCAGGTATCTGCGAGGTACATACTGGGTATTTGCTCGAATAAAGTGTGTCGGTGCAGTACTTATATTTTTTTTTTATTCAACTCTTAATGCCATTCATTTTTAATGCGTTTTAATATAATGAGAATCCTTCGATTTCTACAGTAGGTTTTAAACACACCTCCCCAGCAGTGCAATATCTTTGCAACACTTTCGTGTAAAAATTATTTTCCCCCTCCCTCTCTGTACTGATCTCTTCCCCCTCTCTCTCTGTGCTGATCTCTTCACCCCCCATCTCTCTGTGCTGATCTCTTCACCCCCCATCTCTCTGTGCTGATCGCTTCACCCCCCCTCTGTGCTCATCTCTCCTCTCTCTCTCTCTCTCTGTGCTGATCTTTCCCCCCCCCTCTCTCTATGCTGATCTCTCAACCCCACCCCCCTCATCATAGTAAAATTCAAACCTTCATTAATTGTCACACGAGTTTTTTTATATGCACACCTTTGGTGTGGTTGCGGCAAAAGATACGTGGGTCGTACAAATCAGACCCTTGAAGACAAGGATATCTGAGCATGTCCGATTAATTAAAATAAATGATCTTTCACATCCAGTATCTAGACATTTCTCAAATTGTTTGCAAGGTGGTATAGCCATCTTTCATTTTACATGTATCTTTGAGAATATTTAGTCTATCTCCTCCCCTGATATGCAATCAGAAAGATATACTGGATCTTTACCTTAGATACACTCCATCCAACAGGATTTAATATTGAAAGGGATTTAAAACATTGTTTAACCCATTGAGATCTAAGGTAAACATCTTTAATTTTCCCTGCTTGCTATGTATTGATGCAATTGTCCAATTCATTTATTTATTTCTATTATAAATTTGAATCTATATTAATTATATTATTCAGTTCTTGACAATATTGGCATAAAAGCATTTCACCTTATACATTAATATATTTATTCATGAATTTCTTACAATATAGTACTATCAGGTTTTCAAACTTTGTTCATATGATCAATTTTGTTCGATTCTTTATAGAATTGTTTTTAGCAATTTGTAAATGTATTTTTTTTCTTTATGTTTTATTTTTTTCTGTTATTGTTTCAGGTTTTTATATGTTTTAGTTTTCTAATGATCCAGAGTTATTCATTTAACTGCAATGTCATTGTTGGTTTTGATGCCCTTTAAAAAAGACATCATGATTACATATGTTGTGTGTTTAATCACACAAGTTTTCCTGCACAGCATGTGTCTTGAGGTGTTTTCTCTGGTATTTGCATCTGGTTAGTGTTTAATTACATACCGGATTGGTTCTTCACAGATTGACCACAAGGGAGGTTCTACATCTAGACGCATGCTGTGATTACTCACTACTCACTACTCTTTGAAAAAGCACCCTGCGTGTGAAACGCGTTAGTGTCAGTACTATTTTTCATGTTTTTTTAATTTTCAATAAAATCTTTGGTCGCTATGTTCCAGTACTTCTCTTTTTGAATGATCTGTGCACCGGCATTTTTCCTCAACTGCATATCACCTGCGCCTGGGAGCACAGACAGTGTGAGTTCGTCCAGCGGTACCGTGAAGTTTTCAACTATCAACATTATTGTAAGCCAGTTGGTTATTGTGATGATTAGAGTTCCAGCCGTATAGGTTTGCCTGGATGGGCCGTACCTCGGCTACACCAGTCGAGTCCATAGTAATCTGGGCCAGACGTTGAACCAGCCCCCTCTGTGTTTCTGCATTAAACGGGCAGCTGGACTGCAAGTATCTGGTTTGTCTCACGTTGTGCCGCTGTGCTTTCAAGTCCCTTAGTAATGCCGTCAGCTACTTGTCGGTTAGTTTCCTGGTGAACAGCGGTGCTCTGTAGTAGGGCCTTCACAACGTCCTCCATACTGGCAGCAACAGTCCGCACAGGATCCACCAGTCGCAATGTGCAGCGCCATCCCTTTCACAGGGTGTTCGGCATCCCACTTCTAAAACCACTTGTGTGGCAAGATGACCGTGGTTAGTGAGGAGGCAACATAGTTCTTCTAGTGAAATAATCTGCTGGTGGTTTTATTTGTCCATAAACATAACAAAACAATGGGTGCTCTTTCCCTTTAAGTAAAACAAAAACAAACAAAAGCTTATCCCCATTAGGGAAGCCAACTAAAAAAGGTTAAGCCTCTGTACCCGGCTGGTTAGTTAACCTAGACCAGACCAACAATATTTAGTAATATCACTTGGCTCCTTACCTGGGAGCTTTAGTCCATTCGAGACAGCATAAGACTTAGCAGCCTTTGTCTGTCAAGTCAGCTCTCCTCTTTCCTCTATCAGTGTCTAAGCAAGACTGCAGCCCTAGAGGCATTTCCTCTTCCCCTTTTTAAAGCAGATGAGCTCACTTAATTAGGATCACCTGTGGCATGTCTAACAAGTTTAACTCCTCACATACTGGAAAGCATGCATAATGCAACCTCCTGCTAACATATACAGAATCTATGACTGTCACAATATATAAATAAAAAGATTGACCAGGCAGCAATACAATTATTGTAACACAAAATAGAGTATAGACACCTCTCAATATAGTGCCATATGTCTATTCAAAACAGATTATATATATATATATATATATATATATTATATATATATATATACACACACACACACACACACACACACACACACACACACACACACACACACACATATATATATATACACACATATATACAAATCAAACGAAGATCAGAGAGGTAGAATGTGTGAAAATTGTATTTATTCTGTCGAGGATTTCCGTATACTAAACAATGAAGTAGCAAAGATGTGAGGGGTTCATTTTTGTTTGTTCAGGTTACCCAAGTCTAGGTACTCAAACTCGACTATGACATATCTAGGCACATCAAATGCAATTACACTACGTATTGTGATATTTTTAATACTATTGCACAATTATAGAATTTTTACAATAGCTCAGGAGATTTTAGTCCTAGTGCAGTTAAGGCAGGATCTGGTACAGTAAAAACATAATTTAACTATAAGAGCAGAAATGTTTGTGCTGTGGAGGGAGCAGTGTTGCACATAGGTTTCTGACAATATGGCTAATATTACCCATTATATACTAGGGATAAAAGAAGTAGTGTCTAAATTGGAAGTATTTTATAACTGGCACTTGGTGTGGATCACTGGGAGCAAAACTGGTGCAAGGACTGATTATATGTGTATGTGTTTTTTGTTGTCATATTTATAATTATATTTTGCATTAAACGATTGATCACCAAACTAACCGCTTAAGTTATTTCCTTCATGCCCCTCCAAGAAGAACAGACAGAAACCTCTCTAATGCAACAATACAGTACCTTCCTGATGTGATCCAATGATAAATACATGTTTGTCAGGAGAGGGAAAAGACAATTGTGAATGGATATGGATATGGGGTGGGTAAGATGCCAAGGAAATACCCTCTACTAGGAATGGATACCGTGTTTTCCAAGAATAAAGTTATACAATTCTCACTGAAGATTTTGAAAAGTATAAGAGAGGGGACTGATAAAATAATAT
This sequence comes from Ascaphus truei, assembly GCF_040206685.1. NCBI lineage: Eukaryota > Metazoa > Chordata > Amphibia > Anura > Ascaphidae > Ascaphus > Ascaphus truei. The sequence goes on from NC_134483.1 coordinate 394,443,092, forward strand.
TGCTGACATGAATATACTGTTGAAATGGATGATATATTACTGAAATTAACTGGGGGGAAGTCTCTGGAGAAGAATTGATAGCAATGTTCTGTTTCCATTTTCTCTGTTCTGTTATGACTTTAGTGTCCATTTTGTATGTAAAAATGTATTTGTGTGTGTGTGGTATGAATGAGATTCGCTCGCAGTAGATTTACGACTGTGCCTGTAGTAACTTCCACATTCCTATTATCAAGAAGTATCTAATTCCTATAGAGGGCTGTTTTAACCAGGTGTTAATGATCTGTAAAATGATTGGCTTAGAATAAGGGCGTTGCCATTATATTCTGCGTAGTAACCTATTTTAAACAAAGGAATCTAAAATGTATATAAAGCCTGCTTTGGCCCACCCCTGGCAGAGTTTCATTGACTTTTGTGTGTATGATCATACTCTGTGCTGCTCAGGCAATAAACTACTCATTATCTAAGAACCCTTGTTGTGAGTTTGCAAAAAACGACAATGCATATACGCATGGTAAAACCAATTCTGAAATAGGTCAAATGCTTTCCCAAACTTCACAACTACAAGAGGAAAAAAATATATATTAAAAAAAACAAAGATGGAGCAATCAAAGCATTCCTACCAAGATCTTGTAATACTAAAAAAATTATATAAAATTATTGAAATTATTAAAAAAATAAAATTTTAAAAATACATCAGTGTTTGCATTTACAGATAAGTTGATCTCTTTGTAGCATTGTTATAAGTGTCGGCATGATTTTCTTTTCGTGTGTTTTTGGATCACAAGTAGGCTCCGCTATGCAATATTTAGTAGAAATTGGGATCCTTAGTTTGGTATCAGGAATGTCCATCCATTTTCACTCCTAAAATTGCATTGTACATTTAACAAAACCATGTTATATTTACCAGGAAATTAATATGAAATCTTAGTAAAGCTACACAGTTTTTAAAACATGACAAATTACTTTATTTATTTATTTTTAAGATTATTCCCAGTTGATCCTTGTGAAAAAAAAAAAAAAAAGGTTACCAAAAATCCAAATGTAATCTATAAAACAAATCATAGAGCAAAACTTATTAATAACTTTAAGCTAAATAAAAACCAAAAACTCTTCTAAACAAATGGTTAACATAAAATCAATAATGAGAAATCAACACACAATCCAACGTTTTCCCAAAACATTAATCTTAACAAAAACCCTACCCAAAAATATTAAGTGTAGCTCTGCCCCCATTACAATAATCCTGGCCTTACTCAAATCCCAGTCTTTGACAAAGCGCCACGAGCGCGAAACGTGTCAAAAGCCATGCTGTCACCCTTTTTCTAATAAATTGTTTTAACCATATTGGCTTGTGCTTAGACCCAGTTTTTTCCTGCTGGATCTCTCTACTAATCCTAGTCTTGCACCAAGACATTTACAAAATGTGCACCCCAAAATATTAATCAGAGAGGCCCTGCGCCAAACAGTGATGGAGGCCCGCAGCTGGGGAGAGTCGGGAACTGGCGGCGGACAAAGCAGTTGCCCGGCTGCCGGCCCGCTCTTTCCCACTGGGCCCTGGCTCTGCCCATCCGCGGGCCTCCCTCACTAACAGTATCTCTGTTCCATGCCAAGCCTCTGATGCTGGTGCGCACCGGGTCTCTCATATGCCAGTGCTCGCCATAAGCTGGTGCGCTTCAACGTCAGAGGCTCGGCGTCAGTGAGTGTGTTATCGAGGGAGGTCCACAGCTGGGGAGAGCCAGGGCCCTGCGGCAACGAGAGGGTCAGCAGCAGGGCAAAGAAGTTGGGCCCGGTAAGAGGTCAGGCCCAACTGCTTTGTCCAACCCAAGGACACTTGTCATACCCGCCCCGTTCCACCGTCGTCGGCCCTGGATGTTTCTCTGTCGCACCACTACCACCAAGAACATTATTTTAGGGCTCAGCAGGGGTTGTCACAACCCCCACCACCCCTCCAGATCTAAAGAGGACTCTTCCATTTCTATAGTCGTAGGTGTCCCCCTCACACACTCTTTCCCTCCCCCGCCTCCCCCCTAAGCCCTCGTCTATTCTCAGCCGCAAAGGGGAAATACACTAGACACCAGAGAGAACTAGGCGTTCAAGGGGTGGGTGACACTCCACTGTTCAGCTGGGGGAAATTTTCCCCTACAAAAAGGGGATTAACTCCCCCCTATTAATTTTGAGGGACATATCCTCCAAATGCCTAGCTCTTGGTTGGGTTAAAGATGGGGGTGTCACCTCGCTCAGAGATTCCCAGACGCAGGGGGCTCCTGTTTAGAGGCCACTCTCTCCATACTTTTCTCTCCATTAGCTGCCCTGAGCAGTTTAAGGGCTATCCCACTAATTCACAGGAAGATCTAGGGTTTCAGGGCTCACACCCAGGATTGAAAGAGGAGCCTTCTGCAGCCGCAGGGGAAATCCACAAGACCGCAGAGATTCTGAGATTCAGGGAGCATCAGTACCTCCCCACTTTTGATCTCAAGGGGCATCAACATCACACCATAAGACATTGGGGGGGAAATCAACAAGAGTTCCCCCCCCTGCAATCAGACTATGCCACTCCCCCCCACCCCCCTTGGAGATGCAGATGCTATGTGGGGCCGTATTCAAAAGAGACAGATGCCCTATGTGGCTATGTTAGTCCACATTTAAGGGGTTAATCATTTCTTTACCACTCATGGATTATCAACTCAGATGGTAACCAATCTTCTTATTGTTAATTTGCTTCACAAAACAGAAATCAAGTTGTCAAAACTGGAACCATCATCTGTATTTAACTCTAGAGCCCATATTCATTTTGATATACAAGAGCATTTCCCTTGCTTGGGAAGATTTAAGCAAATGTTCAAATAAGAAATTGATGAATAACAGAAGTGTCCCAGTGTCTACAAATGGTCATGTTCAAATGAACTAATATGATTTTGTATGGTTTGACAGGTAAAGCAGCACAGTAGAAAATATCAGAGGACAAGGAAAAGGCAAGCCGTGGATAAAATGAAAAATAAACATGTTCGGCTATTTACAGATAGTTGCAATTTAAGGGAATTAATACTACATCACATTATATAGAGTAGCATTAATGCTGACAACTAACCAGGCTTTACTGCTAAAAGTTCTAAGAACAAAGACCATTATTTAAGTTGGTACGATTGTAAAATCTTGTCTTCTGTCATCTTCAGTATTTTGTAAATGAATACAAATGAAAGTGAGATGTAGATGAGAAGGTCTTCTTGTCTAAATATATCAGTTGACTTGTCACACTCTATAGAAAGCAAGTTGCCATTTGCTTCTTGGCTATAAACCTTCCTTGGGCTAAATACAATTTATTCCTGTTTTCACATAAAATCTCTGGAACAGAAATGTTTACACTTTGGAAAGAACAGGCTACATTTACTAAGCAGTGCTACTCCATGTAACACCTTCCGTGCCACAATACACCATACAGCTATTTCACTTGAGGCGACTATAAAAGGACTGTATGTACTAAGCTTTGCAGAAAGATGTAATAGAGTAGCATTGCTTAGCAAGTATGGTCCAATGTCGAACACAGATATGTAGATTACCAAGCCTAGCAATTCAATGCGCTCTGGCCAACATAGAAAGGTTATTGGTTTTTTTTTTAAAAGGCTTTATCTCATATGTAATATAGAAAACATTTTTAGAATAGTTATATTACAAATATATGTATCTGTGGCACACATCCATTGACACACACACACACACACACACACACAAACAAACGTACCAAGCAATATGGGGCACGCTGTTGCGGCACCACATGTAAAATGTTAGGGGCCTGGAATATAATATATAAATAATCAAAAACGAATAGACGATACCGTTCTGTGGCTGACTAAATGCTTTTATTTGTGCGAGCTTTCGAGATACACTGATCTCTTCTTCCGGTGGTGTTACAATGGATAAAGCAAGAAAGGTTTAACTTAAAAACAGTGCATCTTGGAATGTGTCTGTGACTGAAGCCTATCATTCCCTCCTGTGCAGTATGCGATTTATGACTTAAGGTGTTAAATGGTCCCTGAATGTTAGTGATGTAAGAGCATGTGTGTGTGTATGTATGTGTGCTGTGTGTGTGTGCTGTGTGTGCGTGTGTGTGTATGTATGTAAATATCAATGTAGAAAGTGCCCACTGTGTATACAGTGCTTTACAAAAAGTGTGTGTGGGAGTGTATACCAATAGTGTAAGAGTAATAGTAATAGTGTAATAGACTGAAGTCTATCCCTCCCCGCTGTGCTGTATGAGATTTATGACTTGGTGTTAAATGGTCCGTTAATGTGTCAGATTTTATATATATATATATATATATATATATATATATATATATATATATATATATATATATATATATATATATATATATATATATATATATATATATATATATATATATATATATATATATATGCAAATATAGCTGTATGCTCATCTGCATGTCTTAGGCAGGTCTGCAACCCCGCCTTTCCCCATTATCACCCAGCATACAGCACTTCCACTGCAGCAAGGGATTCTGGGAAATGACATGCAAATGAGCACACAGTGTCACTTTTTGCCTCAATAACCATTTTTAACATGGTTCCCTATAGGCTTAAGCTTGCTGCATGATCACAGCTTTGAGCACAGCCAGGGTTAAGGTTGTGACCATGCAGCAAGCTTAAGCCTATAGGGAACCATGTTAAAAATGGTTATTGAGGCAAAAAGTGACACTGTGTGCTCATTTGCATGTCATTTCCCAGAATCCCTTGCTGCAGTGGAAGTGCTGTATGCTGGGTGATAATGGGGAAAGGCGGGGTTGCAGACCTGCCTAAGACATGCAGATGAGCATACAGCTATATTTGCATATTTGCTTTCCTGTGGAGGGTTTTTGTCACTTTTTTTACTCACCATAACTTAACTCAGTATTATGTTTTATATATATATATATTATGTTTTATATATATATATATATTATGTTTTATATATATATATTATGTTTTATATATATATATATTATTTATATATATATATATATATATATATATATATATATATATATATATAATATATAAATAATCACACACACAGCTCAAACCCGTTATAGCACGATCCGCTACAACATATTTTTTTGGCAAACTTCCAGGATTTGCCGAGATGAATGTCCGGTTTCACACACAGACACCAAGTCTCAGATGAATCCCCAAACAGTGATCAGTTGTAATTGGGGAAATCCAGCAAATGCAGGTCTCCAAAGCTGTAATAGCCTCTCTTCTCCACGCTGACAATGTGAGGTTCTAACCGGGGCATGCCACCACAAGCAGCTGTGACTGGAGGTATACACTGCTCTTTAATAAGATTATTTGCACTAGCGGATAACCAAAATAGCAGCACTACAAGTAAAAGCAAAATATATAATACCCTACGCGTTTCGTTCCTAGTGTGGGAAATTCGTCAGGGGACATAAAAGATTCAGTGCACTTGTATTATATATACACATCACATCACCATTGGTTGATTAAACTAGAAGCACCTGCTTGGCTATTATAGCGAACCTGTGACAATCAACCAAATCTCATGACAACTAGAAAACATAGATAAAAACACAGAACTGCATCGAGGGACCATCAAACCTGGCTGAAAAACGGGAAACCATACAGCAGGAGTGACCGTGCCCAAGACGGAGGATTTCAAGCAAAGAGGGAGCTGTTGATTTGTGTTGCTGATTGCTTGTGCGGTGACATACAGCCACAAGGACCTCTTCGATGAGGAGATGGGTCATTGATGATGAGATTAATTGAAGAAATTTTGTATGAGCATTTTTTCAATTTAGAGAATGTGCTCATAAAGGAATCTAAGGATTTCTGAGACATTACCATTCTTAATAAGTACCTGACCACTACAAGAATACCAAAAGAATACCAAGAGGGTTAAGGTTAAAGTCCCAACCATTGATCCTACAGAGACTGAATTTATTAATAATTGGAATTCTCAGCTGGACTTATGTTCATTTGAATTAATCAAATTGCTAATTAATTTTAGGAAAAGGTCTTTAAGTCAAACTGAATTACAGATAATTAAGATTAAGGATATTTTGGAGCCACATTCACATTAGTGAACAATATTTAGATTCCCAAAAAATTTTGGAAAACCAAAATTGTTAATACAGATAATGTGATTATCCAATTTAAACAAAATACATTTAAACGCGACAAAGAAGATTACCATAACAATTGTTATAGAAGTTGGAAAGATAGAACTCAGACAGAACATAGAGCACCTAAACAAGAAAACACACAAGTTACTAAGGATCCCACCACTCATTCAATTGGTAGGGAACAGGAACATTGCCCCATACATACTGGCAAGTCTAACCACAAGGGTAATTACAAAGCACCTTATAGATCATATTTTAAATCTAATGAGAATACTACCCAGAGAGATAAATCAGCGGGAAAACATGATCGTTTCATGAAAGACAAAAAAAAAACAGATGAAGATTTCATTCCAGTAACAAATTCTACTCCTTATTTTTGGAGGGGGAGGAAGTCTTACACAGGGAAAACGTATGTAAAAGAGAGGGAACCAACAACATTCCCACTAGTAAGGAAAAGGGAAAATTCTGTAAACGAGGAAATAGAGGACACAAAACAACAAAACAAAAAGGAGTACGACTAAAATTGTGAAGGCATTTTCAACTTGAGCAAAAAAAAAAGTGCTCACGTTGGAACAAAAACAGTTTTGAGTAAAGGCTTGGCATTTGCCCCCTTCCAACACTATGAGTTCATTTAACTCATACAGTATATAGATGTTGGAAAATGTGTTAGAAATGTCTTTAAAAAAGTATTTTATTAAAAAGACAGCACAAGTGGACTCCTGTCTTCCTATCAGATCCCCATGGGATACATTGGGTATCCAGCATACCCCTTTCAAAAATAAGTCTCTTTTTAATCCAAGTTACCTCAAAGGTGGATACTTGGAACTGTTTGAAAAATCAGTGCAAGATGACTTGGAAAAAATAACCAAAGAAAACAAATACATTAAACGCAACTTAAATCCTCAATATCAAGCGATTAAACAATTGAGAATGGATGATACAATAGTCATTAAAATTGGCAGAATCCCTGAAACTGCTGAATGATGTAGATACATATATTAAATTGCAAAGAAATCCTACAGAAGAATTTCTGGTGCAATTAGAACTCTTGATCTTAGGTCGCAATCAAAGGTTCATTAATAAGGAAGAATATATTATTTTTTTTAACCAAAAATAAAAAAACACCCTTCCGGTATTTTACCATTTACCAAAATTACACAAAGATGCTCTTCATCCCCCATGGAGACCTATTGTCTCCGGGGTCAAATCCATTACGTCTTTGTCTGCTTATATTGATTTATTTGCAACCAGTTAAAAAGCTACGGTCATATTTACAAGACACTACCCAAATTCTTAATGTACTCAATAGTATCACTTGGAGTAATAATTATACACTTGTCACTTGTGATGTTTCATCACTTTAGACTGTTATTGATCATTCACAAAAGTGTTTAGAAGCCAAATATTTTTTGGAGAAAGAGGGCACTTTTACCACAGCACAGATAGATATGTTCACACTAACGCACAATTTGTTTTGGTTTAGTGATCAAACCTACCCTCAAATTAAGGGAACAGCTATGGATACCAAGTTTGTGCCGAGCAACGCTAATCTCTTTACGGGAATGTGGGAGGATATTTACATCTGGTCCCAGCATGTGTTTGGCGCAAACTTGGTATAGGCATACCCCGTTTTAAGTACACCCGCTTTACGTACACTCGCAAGTACGTACATTTATTTTTAATTGCACCATACCCGTGTACGTACGCATGCTTCGCGAGTACGGACACCAGGGGGCGGCGTGCGCACCTCTCATCAATACCGCAACCTCCTTCATTCTGGTCCCTAACGGAGCAGGTGTGCAGGTAGAAGAGGGAACGGGGACAGATGGGGAGGGCAGGGGGAACGGGGGGAGATCGGGCGCGCAATAAATCATACCAGTGATATACCAGTGATTCCGCCTGCACTGCAGCTCCTGGCTCTCCTCCCTCCTCAGAGCTCGCAATAGCCTGCTGCTGCAGAGCGAAACAAAACTTTGCATGTGAGCTACGGGGGAGGAGGAGGTGCTCCTCTACTGCATTATTTGCTTGTGTGTGTGTGTGTGTGTGTGTGTGTGTGTGTGTGTGTGTGTGTGTGTGTGTGTGTGTGTGTGTGTGTGTGTGTGTGTGCGACTGTGTTTGTGTGCGACAGTGTGTTTGTGTGTTTGTGTGCGACAGTGTGTTTGTGTGTGACAGTGTGTTTGTGTGTGACAGTGTGTTTGTGTGTGTGTGTGTGTTTGACCGAGTGTGTGTGAGAGTGTGAGGCAGCGTGTGTGAGGCAGCGTGTGTGAGGCAACGTGTGAGAAGGAGAGTGTGAGAAGGGGAGAGAGAGTGTGAGAAGGGGAGAGAGTGTGAGAAGGGGAGAGAGAGTGTGAGAAGGGGAGAGAGTGTGAGAAGGGGAGAGAGAGAGAGAGAGAGAGAGAGAGAGAGAGAGAGAGAGAGAGAGAGAGAGAGAGAGAGAGAGAGAGAGAAAGAGAGGAGAGAGAGCTGCTATACAGTACTGACCCGCGTGCGCGCCTCTCACCTCCTTGCTTGCTCCCATTCATTTTATTTCAATAAAACCTACTGTATTTGTTTTGGTTACAAATGCATTATTTACATGTTTGCAGTACAGTACATGCATTGTAAAGTGGAAAAAAGGTAGTGGTTCACTTTAAGTACATTTTCGCTTTACATACATGCTCCGGTCCCATTGCGTATGTTAAAGCGGGGTATGCCTGTACTCTGGAAACGTTACATAGATGACATGTATTTTGTTTGGGAGAGTGATCACAGCACTTTTATTGTTTATAGATTATTTACATGATAATTTCAATTTAATATTCACTTATAATTTTAGTCAATGAAATTTAGACTTTTTAGACCTATTGATTTACAATGAGAACGGGGGTATTTGTACCAAGACTTTTCATAAACCAGTGAGCTGCTGTAAGTATATCGAAGCAGATAGCAACCATTCTCCCAAATGGTTGGAAAATATACCTTACGGCGAGTTAAGAAGGATTAGACATAACTGTAGTGATATTACTGTTTTTGAGGAACAAGCCAAGTCTATTATGACTAAATTTAAAGTAAAAAATTATAATGATGCCATTGTAAAAAAAAGCTTACCATAAAGCTAAAGATCTTGACAGACAGGAATTATTAGCATACAAAAATGTTGGCAAAAAGGTATCAGACTTTGGATCTAAAAATGGAACCTTGTGTGTCCCATTTAAAACACAATATAGTGCCTTGGCCCCAAAGACAAAGCCCTTGGCGAAACACAACGTTGGGCACTTTTCCTCCTACCTTCCAGTCTGCAGCAAGCTAGCAGTAATGAGTGTGTGCAGCGGATCTATTCTTGCTCCGGTATCCAGTTAATCATAGTTGGTGCAGCCTGAACCAGTAGCAGCCACAGCAGCAAGCACGCAATTATTAGTGTGTACAGTGGATCCACCTGAGTTTTGGCACTTTGTGTGAGCAGCAAGTTGCAGATTGAATTCACAGCAGCATGGATCACTTCAATGGGCACAAATCGGGCTATGGATATCAATGGCAAATCTCCCCGACAACGTGATATCTACTAACACTTGAGTATGCTATGTTTTGCCTCTCCTGTTGCCACTTTTTATTATAACTCCTTATTTGGCACACAGGGTATTTTTTACTTAAGTACCTTTGCATGCCTATGGAGTTTGGCTACAATTGTATTACCTGTTGTCATTAATCTGGATACAGCATTCAGTATGCATTCACTATTGCCCCCGATTTACTAATATTAAGGCTCATCAAGATCATTATTAAACTTTGTGGGTTACCTGACCTTGCCTCTATCATACGGGACTCAGGGACTATTTTGTTTAGTATCTGAGTGATAATCCATAGCTATTTAAAACCAGAGACAGAACATGAAACACAGACAGAGCTCAGTGCTACATCCTATGACACAAATACACAGTACAGTGCCTAAATATATATATAAGTATCTTTTGAATAAAATGGTCTTTTAGTTTAACTCTTTGGCCAAAGTGTAGTAAGCCCTTGAGCCCCTCCAAGGCAGATCACGTGTCAAGGGTACTAATACTAATATAAATTCTTATTAACCTGTACATTACCAGGAAGAATGATTTACAATAAATCTGCCAAAATTAGTTGCATAGTTTTAAGTCCGATTGGAGCTCTTATTAACCTGTATAATACCAGGGAAAGCACTCTGTATTAGATTTGTCGCAATCAAACTGCCTGCAAGTTCCCATGAGTGTGGAAGGTGAGATGGAGTGAGCGAGCTTAAAACTTGGGAAGGAGGAACCACCCTCCAAAATCAGATAGGAACAGCTGAACAGAATTGCAAAACACACAGAACCCCTACAAGCTCATATTGAACCCCCCACAATAACCACAATATATATATATATGCGTATAAGTGTCAAAGAGGAGTGGTTATTGACTCTTATACGCATACATATATATTGTGGTTATTTTGGGGGTTCAATATGAGCTTGTAGGGGTTCTGTGTGATGATCCATAGCCCCAACTACTTGGCCCCTTTTTCCAGGTTGCTATTCACATCAATCGCAACCCTTGCTTTCATTATGATTCTGTTACTAAATGTGTTTGATTAATTTGTTAGTATTACATCCAGTCCTTAGCTGCTGTATGTTCCACCATCATTTGCCTTTATTACATCTGTAAAGCCATTTTTCCAGCTGGGTAGCTGTCCCTTTAATTCGGGAGAGGTTTTACCCTTACCCCTCTTGTCTTTCTGTGATAACTGCTCACACCGTGCACATTTATGCATTCAGCATTCAGACTGCAGATGACTGTTATATACTTTGTGTGTTTCTTTATTTGCTTTAGCTTGCTGCAACCTCACAGGTTTAAATACATTTTTTTAACTGGGAGTAGTATGTATATGTTTTTTAATTGTTTTTATTATTGTCTTTTCCTTTTTTTTCGATCATTGATACATAACATATTTATTAAACTTTGTACCTTTATTACCTTTCCCGAATGCCCCGTTTTTGGAGTTTCTGCGGTCTCCGTCTTTTGGAGTGTGCATTTTCCTTTTTTGTTATAAGTGTGTATGTGTATAAATATAAATGTATAAAGCACCAACAGTGTATACAGGCATACCCCGGTTTAAGGACACTCACTTTAAATACACTCGCGAGTAAGTACATATCGCCCAATAGGCAAATGGCAGCTCGCGCATGCGCCTGTCAGCACGTCCTGAACAGTAATACCGGCTCCCTACATGTACAGAAGCTGTGCGCAAGCGGGGAGACTATAGAACCTGTTACAAATGGGTTATTTACATCAGTTAAGCATGTATATGACGATTGCAGTACAGTACATGCATTAATAAGTGGAAAAAAGGTAGTGCTTCACTTTAAGTACATTTTCGCTTTACATACATGCTCCGGTCCCATTGCGTACGTTAATGCGGGGTATGCCTGTACAGCGCTTTACAAAATGTGTGGAGTGGGAGTGTATACCAATGGTGTGGGTAGGTGAAGAAATGTAAGAGGGTGTTGCAATACAATACAGGCAGTCCTCGGTTATCCGACACAATGTGTTACTCAAAATGGCGTCGGATAGCGAAGCGTTGTAAAGCGAATCACATTTTCCCATAGGAACACTGTTTAAATCAAATGTTCCGTTCCTGAAGGCATTTTTAATGCTAAAATACACTAAATATTTTACTCAAGCAATTAGATTATGCTGCACATACATACATTATGATGTAAAGATTATATTTATTGAAACCAGAACTATATAACAAAACTGTTAGACATTTTTAAAGGCATAAATACACCACAAAACCCTCACACAGACTGATCTGGATGATTTCCCTGACTGCAGCCTTCTGATTGACATAATGTTGCAACTTTACAAAGCGTCGTAAGAGTGTCGGATAAGCCATTTTGGCGTCGTAAAACCGGCCATAGGGATGCATTGGACAGCTTCGGATAAGCCATTTGTCGTAAAAAGAAGCGTCGTAAAACGAGGACTTACTGTGTGTGTGGATATTATGTGGTCCTTATTGGTATATAGGGATGGAATTACATTATGTATTTGTGTGTGTAAGAGACAGATGTGTGTGCATTCATATAACGCAGTATGTCTAGACATGGCCTTAGCACTGATGGGAAGAGAGTTCTCGTGTCAGTAATTGGATTGAAGACATGGTTGGATTGTTAACGTTTATAACAAAATCAGTAACCAATTTGTCATCTGCCACCACGGTTCAAATAAATTCATGTGTGTATGTATACACACAAACAAACAAGCCCACCCTATCTATATCCTATCTTCTTCACAGCAGAGATGTGAACAAACGGTTACATTTGATTCGAAGAATGATTGGCAATTATACTGTTTACTAGGGGTTCGGCTCTTGGGGGGGTGGGTGCTTGTTCTTGCCAGACTGGGAGCTGGGCTGTTTGAGCCCGGGGGGAGTACGAGTGGGCAAGGTCATTTATCCATTACCTCGAGAGCCCGCTCGCGTATGGGACACGAGGTCTGCTGTTCGAGGGCCGGCTGACCATCCTGAAGTTTAGAACATGTGAATGATGAGACGGAAAACCTGGTTTTAATTTGCTAGGAGCCAAAATATTTTATATATATTGTGCTATGCGAAATACCACAGTTGGATCAGAAGGTAAATTATTTTTCAGAAAAGGATCAGTGGTAAGTTTCCCCCAAATGTTTCTGCGGAACTTATTATTTTATTAATGCAGATTGATTGTAGTTGGTAATAAAAGATGTTGATTATTTTTTTTTTTAAATATATTCAAAAACTTCACACACTTGTTGACATAATGTTCATAATATTTTGTTCATCAATCTTTTTTCTATCTAGAATTAAAGCTTTTTCATATGAGCTTTCAACCAGATTCAGATTGTTACTGCAGTAAGTCAGTAATTTACACTAGTCCCCCCCCACCCACCCCTCTCTCAATGACAAAAGAACTACAGAATGCAATGCAGCCATTACGAAGAAGATAAAGACATGGTTGTAAATTTGGAAGAGGCGGAGACCTACTGTATCTTTGTATTATTCATTTTTCCTTGATTATCCTGTCCAATTAAAGTTGTTTCTTCTTTAAATTCATGAGAATCATTTGAACACCCCCACCCCCAAATAAAAATTACAATACAAAAGAGATTATAAGTGGCACACCACTGTTTAAAGAAATAATTTCTCAAGGTGTTTATATTTGGTGCTCACCTTCCGTTGATCCTGGCGTCCCAAAGCTGGATCCAAAGTAATAGCAAGATAGGAGAAAGGAAGAGGCACACAAATTGTAGTGGAATCAAATGATTTCAAATGTATTAATGCATCAGAGCTAACAATGGTAATGTTTCAGGACAAGCAGTCCCTTCCTCAGACCAAACACCTCCAAATAAAAATTACAGTATGTAACCCACCTCATAACATACAGTATACTGTACATGACTGTAGAATTAAAAAGATAGTGATTGTAAGAATGGCAAATTGTTAAGCCCATGTCGAGAAAAAAAAAAGAAAAAGGGGGGGATGACTTTATTTTTTTTCCCCAAACTTAAACTTCACACACGCATGTGCCTAAATGTGATGGCACGCATATGCGTTTGAATGTAATAAATAATACATATAGAATAAAAGAAAGAAACACTTTTATTTTTGGGGTTTCTTAGCAGAGTTAATTACACATGCAAGTAATTGTAATTATACTGCAAAATGCAACGTCAAACAGTAGTGATTACAGTACAATGTAAAAAAGGTATTGAATATGAGAACATAGCAGCATACTGTATAAGGTTTTCTATAAAGTTCACACTTATTCTAGCCTAATCAATAAAAATTGCACTGTCACTGTAAATGTTTTGCATAATTGGATTTTTAAATCAGATTCACAATGCGCAAGCAACTTTAAAAAAAAAAAAAAAGCAATATTAGAGGTCCATCGAAATCCCTCCTTTTGCCTTTTCAGCTTGATGTCAAAGTTTCTTTTCTTGGGGAAAAAAATGCTATTATTTCCGGTATTGCGCATGCATCAAGTCACGTCATTGGGAATTAAAGCAGCAGTTCAAGCAATATCCTACAGTACATGTGCGTCTGTACGATGAGAACAAATTTCTGGCTCGAGCCCCACCCTCTCCCTAGCTGTCCACCAATTGTAACTACTGTAGTAACTGCTCAGTCAATCAATCATATTGCAGGACTACATTTTCAATAATTGTGCAAGAATTTAATTAAATAACTTATACTAACAACAGCTGAGTAGTGAAGGCATATTAGCACCGACGCTTGTCAACTAGAAGCTCATTTGGTAGTGCACTCCTGGGCGATTAAAACTTAACATTTATTTGGTTCATGCAATAAAATAAGTTCTTAACACAAAGTAGTTGATAATAACAACATATAATGTACTTAAGGGGGAGGGGAGTGGAGAGATAGTAGATGGCTGTGGTGTGTAATATATTAAGCTCCGCCTATAAATACCAAGCAAATACATTTACACCCAATTAGCCTGTAAATGTTAGGGTTTACTGCTGTAAGGACTCAAAAGCACTTAGCCTCTGTAGGTGTGTTGTGCGTCATGTGGCGTAGCATACCGATCAAACCAACCTGTATTGATATAAATAGCGCAGATCAGTGTCTAGCTAGTGTATATAAATATATTCTAATCTAATAGGATGTTATTAATCACTGTTAGCGCAACACAATAACAGGTTGGTGGTACGTGGATTAATACTGCGCCCAATGACATTTGACAAACACTACACACAGATGATAATACAGCAAAAAAGCTATTAAGGATATAAAAACCAGGAAGTAGCTAATACGCAACACTCAGCTAAATTGGAATAAGCAGAAATCACAATGATGCTGTGGTCAATGGACATGCCGTCCAAATATAATCAATGCTGTGAAAATGATGTTGCCTGTATAACAATAGTAGTTGGAACACAATCTATCCTTTATAAATCACTTGAAATATTTTCCAAGCATTTAACACAGGAGATCCAAATAACATTGGTCAGCAGGCTGCCTGCTCTGATGGTAAATATCAGCATAGGCGCAACTAGCTGCAACGTAATGTTTAACAAACACAAGGCTGGCTCGCATAAATAATTCACACTATAGAGACAGGCTGGACCTTTAACCACCAAGTGGTGAATAGCTGCTGAATCCTGGATGCGACCGCAATTAAAATTGAGACAAGAGCAGCAAACACGGATACAATGTAACAATACTACCACTCTCTCACTGATCCCTCCCACTGACGTCACCACGCCAAACGCCCTACGCGTTTCCCTCCTTCACGGAGATTCTTCAGGGGCGAATAAAGGGCATTTTTGCCTGAAACTCGTTGGTGGACCCCTGCTGCGGCTTAGGGGGGACCTGTTTGTCCACTTTTTTATGGAATTAATTTGATCTTTTGCTTAAAACTGTGAGCCTCCTTCTGTTACCTTGGCAGTGCACTGCCTTATTTTTTCCACTTGTTCCTGCTACCTACCTGGGAGATTGCACGCCTATGAAGATTCTGATGTTGGATACTCCAGGAGAAAACTAAGTGAGTGCACTTTATGGGTCGCTGTACCCTTTTTCTCTCCTCTGAATTATTGGACGTTGGTCTGTACTATTCATTTATGGTGCCGCTGGCATTAGGTACTAGTCCCCTAACCCTATTAGGGCTATGTTATGCTATATGCTTACATGAAAGGAGTTCATCCCAACTGCAGTTTATTATGCCTAACAGGACTTGTTTTTTCTGATGCACTGGCTTTCTACACAGCTGTGATTAAACATACTGTAAAAATCTGGGACCACACCCCAATACCCTCTTGTATCTCCGGCAGGAGGGACAATGTGAAAAAAAAAAAAAAACTGATCGCTACTTAAGGTTTTTCTTATCGAACGCTACCACCCACGAACATCAAGGGAAAATTTGTAAAAATCGCAGTTCGAAATGAAATATTCAAATATTTCTGCTACAGTCGCCATGTTATCTGCTGCATTAATTGCAAAAAATATTAAAAATGCATAACTACTGTCAGGTTTTTTTTATACATGTACGGTGTACACGTGTCCAGTCCAGTCAGCAATTGTGCAAGGATACTGTAGGAATGTAGAAAGAAAGCACACAGCTTTGAGTTTTATAAGTTATTATGAAGCGCCTAAATTTGATAACGTCTTCAAGGTCGAATCACAATGGACCACAGTGGTACAGTAGACTTTGTTTTTATCTGGTTTTTAAACACCTGCAAATTGACGTGCACATTACAATTCTTTAATTTCTGCCACCTGGCAGATACGCAAAGAACTGCACCCAAAGAAATCCGAAACCATTAAATTAAAACAGATCAACCGCGGTAAACCGCGGGTGTCTGGCGGCATGAATGTGGCGTGAATACCGTGTGGAATACAGCAGAGCACATGAAAACGGCTCCGTGATTTGTTCAAATAACGGCCGCTGCATCTGTAGAATGGTGGTTGCTTGAAGATTCAATATAACTTTTACAAGGTGTACTGTATATCTTTATTTACATAGTGCTTTACAATACACAACATATTATAACACAATGGGCCTAAGAGCTTCAGACAAAACAATAGGAAAAGGAGTCCCTGCCCGAAGAGTTTACAATCTTAAGTATGTGTATCCATAATACCAGAAACAAAAATATCAAGATCCAAAAATACTATTGATTTTGGACTTGTAATAAATGTAAACACACAAGTCCCAAATCTTTGTAATTGAAATGTGAAAACAATTTTCTAAAACCCATCTCATCTCCATTCCAAACCATCTATTGCATGGCCATAAAAGGACAAAGCCTGCCCTATATGGATTGGTAGTCAAAACTGTTTTATCCTTCCAGCAACCCATATAATTAGCATAACTGGGGGTGAACCTGGTCCCCATGGCCATTCCACAGATCTGTGAATAACAATTATACCGCAGTTTCAATTTCCTCTTTCTTGATAGCTTGAATAGAAAAACGTCATTTTAAGGTTAATGTGACAGGGTAAAGTCAACCCCCATCAGTTATGCCTGGGAAACATATGTCTGAGTGCTGCTTCCAGCACTCAGAAGGTTAACTCAGAAGGTTCAATCAGGAGGTAAGCTGACACCTGATAACCAGCAAGGTAGAACATGATCTTGTTACTGGCAGTAGCTGCCTGCCTTAGACCACAGCACACTGCGATGTGAGCTGTTAGCCAGAGGGATTTCACCTAAGTCACTACTTCAACCAAAGTAAGGATTGTTCTTTTGTTTTCCTGACTGCTTAAAGTACACTTATGGTTTGGTTATGGTCTAGCCAGCCAGCCTGCTAGATAGGCCTGGTGTGTTAGTCAGATCTCCCAATGTGGAGCAGGTTTTGTTTTGGTTGAAGGGACAGTGTACCCACATGTTATGTTATGTTATGGAGAAATAAAGCCACTGAACGTTTTCATTATCCTGAAACTACACGTGTGGACTGTTCCCTGACCTCGGCTACAGGCCGTCCTGCCACAGTTAGCTTTCCAATAAATTATTTAAATCCACAAATAATGCCGAAGGGTTATTTTTACTGAATCTTCAATATTGTCCAAATCTCTCATAAAAAAAATGAATATTCATTGCAAATGTTAACTTCATATCATTCCTACTCCAATTGCTTACGTTAATCACGTTAATTCTCTATTGAATGTATATTTTCTTATCAAATAATTCTCTCTCAAAAATGTCCAACTCTTCTGTTGGCTTCCTTATCAAATTTCTCATAAGTATCATTTTCTTTCAAAGGTTTAAGAGATTTCGCCAGGGAATCCATTTCTATCAATAGTTTTTTTTTTTCTTCTCTCTGTTTTACAAAAAAGTCTAATTAAAGAGAGCAATGATCTAATATCTGATTACCAGTAAAATCTTCTTAGTATTGAAAGTGGGTTCCTTGAGGACTGAGTCCCCGAGGAATCCACTTTCTATCCAATTAAGTATTAAGCAAGATCACATCTCACCAATTTTTAAACTCATTCATTAAAAGATTTTCTAGTTTAAAAAATGGTCTCAAAATGCAATAGAGAATCCAGAGGTAATGTAAGTAAAGTTATTAAAAAAATATTATATATTATATATATATTATATATTATATATATATATATATATATATATATATATATATATATATATATATATATATATAGTGCAGAATAAATGAGTTCTTCAGTATTCTGTGATACCTTTTTTATTGGACTAACAATTTATGTCATAGGACAAGCTTTCGAGAGTTATCCTCTCTTCTTCAGGTTTGGCAATACTGATATACAAAGGATTCATTGGCTAAAACAGTGTAGAGAGAGGGGAAAAAATAAAACAACACTCTACCTTATCTACAATAAATATCTGTTAAGTGTTTGAAGCCAGGGGACAGTGTCAAAGAAAGGTGGGGAGGGGGAGGGATACTGGGGGGGAGAGAAAGTGTGGATAAGAATAGAGGCAAGCAGGATAATTACAAGCAATTTTGATAGGGTGTGAGAAAACCCATGTCCGCATTAAGTCATTTGGTTTTGGTGTCAAAGAGTCTTATCATTCTGAGTTCAAATGTTTTCCGCTCTTGGGTGCTTTTAAACATTCCATTGAGGATTTTGATTTTTAGATCATTTATGGAATGATCTGGTTGTGAGAAGTGATGTCCCACAGGTGAGCAGTATCTTCCTTCTTCATGATGGAGTATAGAGTGTCTGTGCATATTCATTCTTCCTTGCAGTTTTTGGCTGGTTTCCCCAATGTAGCAACCTTGGTCACATTTGTTGCACTGAGTCATCTTAATATATAAAATCGAATGGTTAGTGAGGTTAGTGCTATCTGCGGTGAATCTGATTGGTCCGTGACTCTCATTGGCCAAGAGGTACGCCCCACTGTGACATCACCTCCTTCACTCTCACACACTTGCAGTCACACACACACACACACACACACACACACACACACACACACACACACACACACACACACACCTGTCATCCCACATCTCAGTCATGCTGTCACCCCTGTGTACACACTGTCATCCCATAGCTGACACTCATGCTTACTCCCCTGTAGCTGACACTCATGCTTACTCCCCTGTAGCCAGAACTGTAGGCACAACGGACGAAGCGCACTCCCTATAGCCGCGCACATTCAACCGCGACACTCCCTGTGCACATGGCCGGCCATATGGCCTCCTTCATATGCACATGCCCGGACTAACCGCCGGAACAACCGCACTCCCTATAGCCGCGCACATTCAACCGCCATTCTCTCTCCGCAGTCGCCGGCCGACAGTCCCTGTGCACATGGCCGCCCATATGGCCTCCGCACACACACGACGACACTCCCACGCACCATCAAGACTGCCTTACTAAAAACACATATATTCAAATATAAATATATATCAAAACAATGGCGTGCATCACTACGCACTTTACATTTTTATTACAACAATGCCTGCCCGTACCTTCACCTACGCACTCTTTATTTACTTTCTAAAATGGTCGCCACACGAACTTACAACATGTACCTTACATTGACATTATACAATGTCCCGCTTTGCCAATGTTACATTATTTCCCTTAATAACATTATTTTATTACTTAACTTTATTAAATCGCCGCAATACTACATTTAATTTACATTATTAAATGTCCGCATTCACAATATGTGTGTTTAACATTAACAAATGACCGGCAGCCTTCACCTACGCACTCTTAATTTAATTTAAAAAATGGCCGCCACACACACTTACAACATCTACATTTCATTTACATTATTTTATTCCAGCCCCCCCCCCTCCCCCCTCCCCCCCTCTTACCCGACCACCAAATCACACTTTCCCCCCGCTCCGCTCCTTCCCGCCCGCTCCGCTCCTTCCCGCCCAATACGCAATGGACGACTTCACGGCCACGCCACCGCTCCAGCACCACCACTTACTTGCCCAACACTGCTCTGCTACTTACTGGCCGCTACTTACCGCCCTTCACCGCCGCTCCGTTACTTAACGGCCGCATTCACTGCCGACAGCTCCAGCCCCCACACGGCTCTGAGGGGGGTGGGCTCTTGGCCCCCCGCCAAAGCACGCTCCCCATCCCCGAGATCGCTCCTCCGGCTCTCTCCACCTCTCCCTGCAGCCACAGGGAGGGGAGATGCGTGCGCCTCCGCCGCGAGCCCGCTCCCCGGCGCTCTCCCACTTCCCCCCAACCCCCAGAGCACGCTCTCTCAGGATCACCCCCACACACACGCCGCTACCCCCCTTCACACACGCCGCTTACCCGCCTCACCATCCCCGACAACGGACACCGCCGAGGAGCACGAGGTGGAGGAGGAGAGCGTCAGGGAGGTGGTGCCGCGCACTACCTCCTCTATGCCACCGGGAGCCGGAGGAGGCCAGGAGTGGGGAGAGACAGACTGGTAGCCCGAGGAGGAGCGCGCCAGGCTGCCAGGTGAGGAAACGCAGGGGGAGGGATCCCTGCCTTTCATGCAACCTCCCCCCCCCCCCTGCCTTTCATGCAACCTCCCCCCCCCCTGCCTTTCATGCAACCTCCCCCCCCCCTGCCTTTCATGCAACCTCCCCCCCTCCCTGCCTTTCATGCAACCTCCCCCCCTCCCTGCCTTTCATGCAACCTCCCCCCCCCCCTGCCTTTCATGCAACCTCCCCCCCCCCTGCCTTTCATGCAACCTCCCCCCCCCCTGCCTTTCATGCAACCTCCCCCCCTCCCTGCCTTTCATGCAACCTCCCCCCCTCCCTGCCTTTCATGCAACCTCCCCCCCTCCCTGCCTTTCATGCAACCTCCCCCCCCTCCCTGCCTTTCATGCAACCTCCCCCCCCATCCTGCCTTTCATGCAACCTCCCCCCCTCCCTGCCTTTAACGCAACCCCCCCTGCCTTTCACGCAACCCCCCCTCCCTGCCCTTCACGCAACCCCCCCCTCCCTGCCCTTCACGCAACCCCCCCCTCCCTGCCTTTCACGCAACCCCCCTCCCCTCCCTGCCTTTCACGCAACCCCCCCCTCCCTGCCTTTCACGCAACCCCCCCCCTCACTGCCTTTCACGCAACCCCCCCCTCCCTGCCTTTCACGCAACCCCCCTCCCCTCCCTGACTTTCACGCAACCCCCCCTCCCTGACTTTCACGCAACCCCCCCTCCCTGACTTTCACGCAACGCCCCCCCCCTGCCTTTGACGCCCCCCCCCTGCCTTTGACGCCCCCCCCCTGCCTTTGACGCCCCCCCCCTGCCTTTGACGCCCCCCCCGCCTTTGACGCCCCCCCCTGCCTTTGACGCCCCCCCCTGCCTTTGACGCCCCCCCCTGCCTTTGACGCCCCCCCCTGCCTTTGACGCCCCCCCCCTGCCTTTGACGCCCCCCCCTGCCTTTGACGCCCCCCCCCCTGCCTTTGACGCCCCCCCCCCTGCCTTTGACGCCCCCCCTGCCTTTGACGCCCCCCCCGCCTTTGACGCCCCCCCCCTGCCTTTGACGCCCCCCCCCCTGCCTTTGACGCCCCCCCCCCCTGCCTTTGACGCCCCCTCCCCCCTGCCTTTGACGCCCCCCCCCTGCCTTTGACGCCCCCCCCTGCCTTTGACGCCCCCCCTGCCTTTGACGCACCCCCCTGCCTTTGAGGCCCCCCCCTGCCTCCGGCCAACGCCGGGTATACACACACACCTCTCCTCCTCCCCCCCATCACACTCACCTCCCTTCACCGGCATGACCCCCTTCCTCCCTCGCGCCATCCAATTGAGAAGATGGCGTCACCCAGAAGTAGAGGTAGGTGTCGCGTGTGTGTCGCTCCCCCACCTCACCCCCCCCGCTTCACCCACCTCACCCCCCCCCCACTTCACCCACCTCACCCCCCCCACTTCACCCACCTCCCCCAGCACGCTCTCTAAGGCTCAACATCCCGAGGAGCAGGAGGAGGGCGGCAGGGAGTTAATACCTCCTTTGTGCCACTGGGAGTCGGCGGAGGCCACGAGGGGGGAGACAACCAGTGGCAGCCCGAGGAGCGTGGCATGCTGGCAGGTGAGGAAATGCAGGGGGAGGAATCCATGCCTTTGACGCACCCACCTTGCCTTTGACGGCGCCCCCCCCTTGCCTTTGACGCCCCCCCTCCCTCTGCCTTTGAGGCCCCCCAGCCTTTGACGCCCCCCCTACCTCCGGCCAACGCCGGGTATACACACACGCACACACCTCTCTTCACACCCCCCCCCCCCCATCACACTCACCTACCTCCCCGGCGCTCACTCCCCCTGCCTTTCACTCCCCCCCTCCCTGCCTCCGCGTCCCCCTCCTGTCCACTGTCGTCGTCCCCCTCCTGTCCACTGTCGTCGTCTCCCTCCTGTCCACTGTTGTCGTCCCCCTCCTGTCCACTGTCGTCGTCCCCCTCCTGTCCACTGTCGTCGTCCCCTCCTGTCCACTGTCGTCGTCCCCTCCTGTCCACTGTCGTCGTCCCCTCCTGTCCACTGTCGTCGTCCCCTCCTGTCCACTGTCGTCGTCCCCTCCTGTCCACTGTCGTCGTCCCCTCCTGTCCACTGTCCCCGTCCCCTCCTGTCCACTGTCCCCGTCCCCTCCTGTCCACTGTCCCCGTCCCCTCCTGTCCACTGTCCCCTCCTGTCCACTTCCCCCCCCTCCTGTCCACTCTCCCCCCCTCCTGTCCACTGTCACCCCCCCCTGTCCACTATACCCCCTCCTGTCCACTGTCCCCGTCCCCTCCTGTCCACTGTCCCCGTCCCTCCCCTCCTCCTGTCCACTGTCCCTCCCCCCACCCCATCTCCTGTCCATTGTCCCTCCCCCCACCTTTTCCTAGCGGGAAATTTCACTCACGGGCAACGCCGGGTCTCTCAGCTAGTATACACTAAATTCCTGGATGTGCAGCTGTATGATCCTTTAACATTGAATGTTCTATGGTTGTGACTGGCTGTGGGATCCTGGCAAATATGTTTGCAGAGTTTGCAGCGTTTGTTGCTACACGGTTTTGTGCCATTATCCATGTCTTTAAAATCGTTGTGAAGTTTTCTGCTGACTAATTTCTGTTTGAGGTTTGGTGGTTGCCGGAATGCAAGAATGGGAGGTTTGGGAAAGATTTATTTTAATGTTGCATCCTCTGTCAGCATGGGTTGCAGATCTTTGATTATTTTTCGTATACCCTCTAGGGTAGGGTTGTATGTGGTCACTAGTGGTATGCGTGTGGTAGGTTCTTTCTGTCTGTATTGTAGCAGGTGTTCTCGTGG
Organism: Ascaphus truei; assembly: GCF_040206685.1. NCBI lineage: Eukaryota > Metazoa > Chordata > Amphibia > Anura > Ascaphidae > Ascaphus > Ascaphus truei. Next base: position 394,466,414 of record NC_134483.1, read on the forward strand.
GGCTTTTATTGCAGATGTAATAGTTTTGGCAATGGTCTTTGGTTTGTATCCCTTCTGTCTGAACGATTCGGTCAGGGTTGTGAGATGCCTGTTTCTGTCTTCAGTGTCAGAGCATATGCGGTGGTATCTTATAGCCTGGCTGTGTATGATACCTTGTTTGGTATGAGTGGGATGGAAGCTGGAGTTGTGGAGGTAACAGCATCTGTCAGTAGGTTTCTTGTATACAGATGTGTGTAGTTTGCCATCTTTCAGTGTTACTGTAGTATCTAGAAAGTTTACTAGATTTGCCGAATAATCCATTTTGAGTTTAATTGATGGATGGAATGAGTTCAGGGACTCGTGGAATTGTTTTATGTTTTCTTCACCCTCTGTCCATAACAAGTCATCAATATATCTGTAGTATTTGTAGGGTTTGTGGAGGCATGTAGTTAGGAATCTTTGTTCAAGATTTGCCATGAAAAGATTGGCATATTGCAGTGCCATCTTGGTACCCATGGAAGTCCCCATTAGTTGTAGGTACATTTCCTTGTTGAAGCTGAAGTAGTTGTATGTGAGGATGTATTCTATCAGTTTGGTAATTACATCAGCGCTATATTTATGATCCAGGGGAGATGTTGTAAGGAAATGCAGTTTTAGCCATTGAACCCTTTGTATATCAGTATTGCTTGACCTGAAGGAGAGGATAACTCTCGAAAGCTTGTCCTATGACATAAATTGTTAGTCCAATAAAAAAGGTATCACCGAATACTGAAGAACTCATTTATTCTGCACTATCGCAACTGGACTAACACGGCTATTTTCTGCTTTATATATATATATATATCAAATGGAAATATAACTGTATGCTCATTTGCATGTCTTAGGCAGGTCTGCAACCCCGCCTTTCACCATTATCACCTAGCACTTCTACTGCAGCAAGGGATTCTATATTTCCATTTACTATATGCTTTGCTGTGGAGGGTGTTTGTCACTTTTTTTACTCACCATAACTTAACTAAGTATATATCTATCAACTGTAAATATTACTGTATATTGATGTGCATGTCTTAGACAGGTCTGCAACTCTGTCTTTCGCCATTATCGCCCAGCACACAGCACTTCCACTGCAGCAAGGGATTCTGGGAAATTATATGCAAATGAGCACACAGTGCCACCTTTTATCTCAAGCTTACATTACATGAACAACCCTTAGCCAATGCATTTAGCCTCCACACTACAGGTTCTGCATTTGTTTTGATTGTTGGGCTATTTATGTTTGTTTCATACTTAGCTTTCACATGGTTTTTTCAGCTTAGTCTCTATTTTACTTTCAATAGTTTTTGACTTCATATTGCTGACTCCAGTGTTTAGCTTAGTTTTGTCATCAGTGTTTTAGATTAGACAGCTTTGGGGACACTGTGGATCCTCTGTATATGTTTTATGTGTATAATAAATGTTGATACTTTTGTACGCTAGAGTGCTATTGTGGGATCTTTTCTTTCTTTGCTTCTGTTTTCACATATTCTATATCCCTAGCACCGCCAGAAGTGTTGACTCTGTACACTTTACGTTACTGGTTTTAGCACTTTTTATTCATGGTCTGTTGCAGGTGTGTGTGTGTGTGTCTGTGTGTGTGTGTCTGTGTGTGTGTGTGTCTGTGTGTGTGTGTGTCTGTGTGTGTGTGTGTCTGTGTGTGTGTGTGTCTGTGTGTGTGTGTGTCTGTGTGTGTGTGTGTCTGTGTGTGTGTGTGTCTGTGTGTGTGTGTGTCTGTGTGTGTGTGTGTCTGTGTGTGTGTGTGTGTCTGTGTGTGTGTGTGTGTCTGTGTGTGTGTGTGTGTCTGTGTGTGTGTGTGTCTGTGTGTGTGTGTGTCTGTGTGTGTGTGTGTCTGTGTGTGTGTGTGTCTGTGTGTGTGTGTGTCTGTGTGTGTGTGTGTCTGTGTGTGTGTGTGTCTGTGTGTGTGTGTCTGTGTCTGTGTGTGTGTGTCTGTGTCTGTGTGTCTGTGTCTGTGTCTGTGTCTGTGTGTGTGTGTCTGTGTGTGTGTGTGTGTGTGTGTCTGTGTGTGTGTGTGTGTGTGTGTGTGTCTGTGTGTGTGTGTGTGTGTGTGTGTGTCTGTGTGTGTCTGTGTGTGTCTGTGTCTGTGTGTGTGTCTGTGTGTGTGTGTGTGTGTGTGTGTCTGTGTGTGTGTGTGTGTCTGTGTGTGTGTGTGTGTCTGTGTGTGTCTGTGTGTGTCTGTGTCTGTGTGTGTGTCTGTGTGTGTCTGTGTGTGTGTGTGTGTGTGTGTGTCTGTGTGTGTCTGTGTGTGTGTGTGTGTGTGTGTGTGTGTCTGTGTGTCTGTGTCTGTGTGTCTGTGTCTGTGTGTCTGTGTGTCTGTGTCTGTGTGTCTGTGTCTGTGTCTGTGTGTCTGTGTCTGTGTCTGTGTGTCTGTGTCTGTGTGTCTGTGTCTGTGTGTCTGTGTGTCTGTGTCTGTGTGTCTGTGTCTGTGTGTCTGTGTCTGTGTGTCTGTCTGTGTGTCTGTGTGTGTCTGTCTGTCTGTGTGTCTGTGTGTGTCTGTGTGTGTCTGTGTGTGTCTGTGTGTGTCTGTGTGTGTCTGTGTGTGTCTGTGTGTGTCTGTGTCTGTGTGTATATAATATATATATATATATATATATAATCAAAAACAAACAGCAATGAAGAAGCGCCTCTATTATATCCTGACCAAAGCTAATAGATTGAAGAACTAATATAATTAACCATGAGTGCATTTAGTGGGGCGGTGTGATAATGGCTGATACACAATGATAAAAACCTGTGATCTCAAAAGTGATATAAGTAAATTAATTCTAAATACTTATATCAATACTATTTAATAATGATGAATTAATAAAAAATAAACAATAAAAATGTATTAAAAAAAATTATTATAGATGTATAAAAATAAATAAATAAAAAATGGAAAAAAAACCTTGAAAAAACAAAGTCCTGTTCCAATGTCAATAGTATCCAGGTTACTGCAGCCCGTTTCAAAGGGATCATCAATCCCTGACCAAATCTGTGAAAAAAAAGAGAAAAAACAGGCGCACACCTAGTGCATTAACGTAATAGAAATCTGTATTCAAGGAACATAAAATCAAACAAATGCCCATTCACAATAGTACTGCAATTAAAAGCATATATGAGATTGGCTCTCATGTGCCAGCAAAACGGTCCTCTCAGTCCGGCTCGAGGCAGCGGCGTCCTCTCGTGACCCTCCTTCATATAACCGGAAACAGAATTGCTCCTATTTGGTGCTCGGTGAGAAGGGTCCCTCCGGAAACCAGTGCTTGGAAATCCTCTGTATTGATGTCGGGGCAGTGTAAGACACACAGGAGCTTAATTATCACGTCTGATAGCAGCAAAGTTCATGGGCAAATGGCGGCAACAATCAAACCACGCCCTACGCGTTTTGTCATCGATGATGACTTCATCAGGGGTTACCCACTAAATGCCCCTTCACGGTATTTATAGGGAGATATTTGCACAAATTGATTAATTATACACATAGATTTACAATTTAACAATTTGTCTAACAATTATACAGTGTTATGAGGACCCCACTGAGTTACTAGAGTAGCAATCCAGATTTGGAACACAAATGAAGACTGCAATTTGAGTAGAACTAATTAGAATCACATGTCAATAGTAAATTATTCTCAAATACATAATCAACCTTTAATTACATAAACCATTGATATTGTAAATAATAATAAATTAAGAGAGGAAAAAATAATAAAAAATGTATATATAACAAATATATTAATAATGATGATTGTAATAACCAACCTGTTCAATATATATATATTGGACTCAAATTACTATACCAAGGACTAAACGACAACAGTTATATATTTAAAACTGCCACTTTGATTCTGAGTTGATTGAGATTTTTGTTATACAATACACTAAAAATCTGAATCAACTCAGAGTCAAAGTGCCAGTTTTAAATATATAACTGTTGTCATTTAGTCCTTGGTATAGTAATTTGAGTCCAATATATATATATATTGAACAGGTTGGTTATTACAATCATTATTAATATATTTGTTATATATACATTTTTTATTATTAATTTTTACCTCTCTTAATGTATTATTATTTACAATATCAATGGTTTATGTAATTAAAGGTTGATTATGTATTTGAGAATAATTTACTATTGACATGTGATTCTAATTAGTTCTACTCAAATTGCAGTCTTCATTTGTGTTCCAAATCTGGATTGCTACTCTAGTAACTCAGTGGGGTCCTCATAACACTGTATAATTGTTAGACAAATTGTTAAATTGTAAATCTATGTGTATAATTAATTAATCAATTTGTGCAAATATCTCCCTATAAATACCGTGAAGGGGCGTTTAGTGGGTATCCCCTGATGAAGTCATCATCGTTGACGAAACGCGTAGGGCGTGGTTTGATTGTTGCCTCCATTTGCCCATGAACTTTGCTGCTATCAGACGTGAAAATTAAGCTCCTGTGTGTCTTACACTGCCCCGACATCAATACAGAGGATTTCCAAGCACTGGTTTCCGGAGGGACCCTTCTCGCCGAGCACCGAATAGGAGCAATTCTGTTTCCGGCTATACGAAGGAGGGTCACGAGAGGACGCCGCTGCCTCGAGCTGGACTGAGAGGACCATGTTGCTGGCACATGAGAGTCAATCTCATATATGCTTTTAATTGCGAGTGGGCATTTGTTTGATTTTATGTTCCTTGAATACCGATTTTTATTACGTTAATGCACTAGATGTGCGCCTGTTTTTTCTCTTTTTTTGTTATATACATATATATACATACACACATATACAGGTAAACCCCGTTATAGCGCGGTCCTCGGGGTCCACCCTGAGACCACCGCGTTAGTAACGGGGTCGCGCTAATTTTTTTTAAAAATGGCCGCCACACGCCTGATCGGGAGGGAGTGAGGAGGGAAGGAAGAGGCCTGCACAACATGCGGCCCTTCTGGCCTCTCTGTGGGGCCCGCAATGACTCTGGCCGGGCGCCAGTTAATGAAATAATTTTTTTTTTAAAAGTTTAAAAAAAAGGTGGCGATTCATCCCTCCTCCCTCCCTCCCAGCCCCCTCCCTCTCAGCCCCCTCCCTCTCAGCCCCCTCCCTCTCAGCCCCCTCCCTCCCAGCCCCCGGCAGCCGTGTGTTCTTTTTTTCTTCCGGAGAGGTCAGAGCATGCCGGGGGCGGGGCTTAGGCTTAGTACCGGGGAGAGAGGATGTGCTGAGCTGATCTAAGGTAGGGGGTGTGTGTGTGTGTGTGTGTGTGTGTGTGTGTGTGTGTGTGTGTGTGTGTGTGTGTGTGTGTGTGTGTGTGTGTGAAAAACGGGCTGGTGGGGGGGGGGGTGAAAAACGGGCTGGTGGGGGGTGTGAAAAACGGGCTGGTCGGGGGGGGTGTAAAAAACGGGCTGGTGGGGGGGGGGTGAAAAACGGGATGGTGGGGGGTGGGCTGCTGACATGTGAGGGGGGGTGGGCTGCTGACATGTGAGGGGGGGGTGGGCTGCTGACATGTGAGCGGGGGTGGGCTGCTGACATGTGATTCTGCTGACATGTGAGGGGGGGTGGGCTGCTGACATGTGAGGGGGGGTGGGCTGCTGACATGTGAGGGGGGGTGGGCTGCTGACATGTGAGGGGGGGGTGGGCTGCTGACATGTGAGGGGGGGGTGGGCTGCTGACATGTGTTTCTGCTGACATGTGAGGGGGGGTGGGCTGCTGACATGTGAGGGGGGGTGGGCTGCTGACATGTGATTCTGCTGACATGTGAGGGGGGGGTGGGCTGCTGACATGTGAGGGGAGGGGTGGGCTGTTGACATGTGTGTGCAGTGAGAGTGCGTGCAGTGAGAGTGCGTGCAGTGAGAGTGCGTGCGTGCAGTGTAGAGTGCGTGCGTGCAGTGTAGAGTGCGTGCGTGCGTGCAGTGTAGAGTGCGTGCGTGCGTGCAGTGTAGAGTGCGTGCGTGCGTGCAGTGTAGAGTGCGTGCGTGCGTGCAGTGTAGAGTGCGTGCGTGCAGTGTAGAGTGCGTGCGTGCGTGCGTGCAGTGTAGAGTGCGTGCGTGCGTGCAGTGTAGACTGCGTGCGTGCGTGCAGTGTAGAGTGCGTGCGTGCGTGCAGTGTAGAGTGCGTGCGTGCGTGCAGTGTAGAGTGCGTGCGTGCGTGCAGTGTAGAGTGCGTGCGTGCGTGCAGTGTAGAGTGCGTGCGTGCGTGCAGTGTAGAGTGCGTGCGTGCGTGCAGTGTAGAGTGCGTGCGTGCGTGCAGTGTAGAGTGCGTGCGTGCGTGCAGTGTAGAGTGCGTGCGTGCGTGCAGTGTAGAGTGCGTGCGTGCGTGCAGTGTAGAGTGCGTGCGTGCAGTGTAGAGTGCGTGCGTGCAGTGTAGAGCGCGTGCGTGCGTGCAGTGTAGAGCGCGTGCGTGCGTGCAGTGTAGAGCGCGTGCGTGCGTGCAGTGTAGAGCGCGTGCGTGCGTGCAGTGTAGAGCGCGTGCGTGCGTGCAGTGTAGTGCGTGCGTGCGTGCAGTGTAGAGTGCGTGCGTGCGTGCAGTGTAGAGTGCGTGCGTGCGTGCAGTGTAGAGTGCGTGCAGTGTAGAGTGCGTGCGTGCGTGCAGTGTAGAGTGCGTGCGTGCAGTGTAGAGTGCGTGCGTGCAGTGTAGAGTGCGTGCGTGCGTGCAGTGTAGAGTGCGTGCGTGCGTGCAGTGTAGAGTGCGTGCGTGCGTGCAGTGTAGAGTGCGTGCGTGCGTGCAGTGTAGAGTGCGTGCGTGCGTGCAGTGTAGAGTGCGTGCGTGCAGTGTAGAGTGCGTGCGTGCAGTGTAGAGTGCGTGCGTGCGTGCGTGCGTTGTAGAGTGCGTGCGTGCAGTGTAGAGTGCGTGCGTGCGTGCAGTGTAGAGTGCGTGCGTGCGTGCAGTGTAGAGTGCGTGCGTGCAGTGTAGAGTGCGTGCGTGCGTGCAGTGTAGAGTGCGTGCGTGCAGTGTAGAGTGCGTGCGTGCAGTGTAGAGTGCGTGCGTGCAGTGTAGAGTGCGTGCGTGCAGTGTAGAGTGCGTGCGTGCAGTGTAGAGTGCGTGCGTGCAGTGTAGAGTGCGTGCGTGCAGTGTAGAGTGCGTGCGTGCAGTGTAGAGTGCGTGCGTGCAGTGTAGAGTGCGTGCGTGCAGTGTAGAGTGCGTGCGTGCAGTGTAGAGTGCGTGCAGTGCAGTGTAGAGTGCGTGCAGTGTAGAGTGCGTGCGTGCAGTGTAGAGTGCGTGCGTGCAGTGTAGAGTGCGTGCGTGCAGTGTAGAGTGCGTGCAGTGTAGAGTGCGTGCGTGCAGTGTAGAGTGCGTGCGTGCAGTGTAGAGTGCGTGCGTGCAGTGTAGAGTGCGTGCGTGCGTGCAGTGTAGAGTGCGTGCGTGCGTGCAGTGTAGAGTGCGTGCGTGCAGTGTAGAGTGCGTGCGTGCGTGCAGTGTAGAGTGCGTGCGTGCAGTGTAGAGTGCGTGCGTGCAGTGTAGAGTGCGTGCGTGCAGTGTAGAGTGCGTGCGTGCAGTGTAGAGTGCGTGCGTGCAGTGTGAAGTGCGTGCGTGCAGTGTGAAGTGCGTGCGTGCAGTGTGAAGTGCGTGCGTGCAGTGTAGAGTGCGTGCGTGCGTGCAGTGTAGAGTGCGTGCAGTGTAGAGTGCGTGCGTGTGTGCAGTGTAGAGTGCGTGCGTGCAGAGTGCGTGCGTGCGTGCAGTGTAGAGTGCGTGCGTGCAGTGTAGAGTGCGTGCGTGCAGTGTAGAGTGTGTGCTGAGAGTGTGTGCAGTGAGTGCTGGGAGTGTGTGCAGTGTGTGTGCAGTGAGCAGTGTGTGTGCAGTGAGCAGTGTGTGTGCAGTGAGCAGTGTGTGTGCAGTGAGCAGTGTGTGTGCAGTGAGCAGTGTGTGTGCAGTGTGTGTGCAGTGTATATACACACACACACACACACACACACACATATATATACATACACATTTATACTATCTCCTATATAGCAAAGAGGCTAAGGACAGAAGTCAATTACTGTATATCTTTGGAAGGAGAAGATAGGGCTGAAAGAAAAAGGGAAGAAAATAAAAGATCCCACCCAGGTATGAAGCATTTACAAGATTGAAAGCTAAGCATAGACAGAGAGTTGGGTGCAACAGACAAGGGTATACAATATATTCAGTGTATTGTATAACCAAAAGCTGTATAATAACCAAAATGTACCAATATAAGATATGGGAAAAAAAATGGCTGCCGTGATCAGGGGATTTCCATGTCTGCCGGGGGGGGGGACAGCTGGGATAAATCTCCAAGCTGTCCCAGAGTGGCAGGTAGGCCACACCTGAAGTAGGGGGTGGTGGATATGCAGCTGTGTGATCTACAGGCCTGTGGCAGGTTCTCATTGCCACCAACAGGGAAGGGAGGATTAACCCCCTTGGCTGCCGGTAGTCAGTCCTTGACCAGCCCCCACTCCCCCCCTCGAGTGTTTGTTTAGGTCAATACACCTCTCTTCCCGGGCGTTCTTTGCTCTCCTCATGGCGGCCATACTGTTCCGGGCTGGATCTCTTCCTCCCTCCACATGTCTCAACCACAGACCAGACCCCAGGCTGCCGTCAGCATCGATCTGCTCCAGGGAGCTGGGTGAGGGAACGATAAACCTGGTGCTTGATTGTGTCTAGAAAAAGGTAGATCTAATCCGCTCACCTGGTACAAATGTTATGAGATTTTAGCTATGGTGCAAGGGAGGAGATAACATAATACAGACAAATTGATCCCAGAAGGATCAGAGAGATCCTGCAAAAATTGCATTCTGTAGCACTTAGGAACTAATATACTGAACAGGTAGATCCTGCAGATCATTAGACTGCTTGGCTCTTTTAGGACAACTAGGATCAGCTCATTAAAAATAAAACAACATTTTATTACATCAAAAATCAATGTGACATATAGTTAAAAGAATGGAATCCCCATAGTGGAGTGGGAGTAGTTTAATGTACTTGGGATATAGAAATTTAAGCATATTGGACTTATCCATATCTTCGCAAGTCCACTGGTGGCCCTCTTTGTTGTGGGCAAAACAAGCCACTTGCCAGTACCGGTAAAAATCAGTGACACCTGGTTTGAAGTATTATCAGCATATACAGATAAGAGAGGAGCAGGTTAGTCAGACATGCAACTTCTACCTCTCCCATTCAGAGCGCAGAAGGTAGGATCCTCTTGGAGGGGGGCGTTTACAATCCAATCTTGGTGCTAAACACAGACTTTCTAAATTAAATAAATTTTGTTCATTTAAAAAAAAAAAAAAACAATATGCTGACAGCGGCCAGATGCTCTATAGCGGCCGCCTGGAAACAGATTAAGGCCCCCTCGAGAACTACAGTAGTTAGAAGAATAAATGAGGTCATGACTATGGAGAAGCTGACGGCTATGCTCCAAAAGAAGATGCCTCAGTTTTGGAACACTTGGGACCCTTGGTTAGAGAGATAAAGCCCAAAAAGGTCAACCTTCTGGACCTTTAGTACCCCCCTGACCCCAGGAGAGAGTATCAAGGAAGCCTCTGGACGAACCCCCCACCACCTCCCCACCCATCAATTTCCCACCCCCCACCCCACTTGTTTGTCTCCTTCCATCCTCCCCCCCCCTCTCTTTCCCCCCCTCCTTTCTCTTTCCACCTATAGAAAACGAGAAAATGTTATTGGTCACTACCTGATTGTATTAGAGTTGAAATGTTATGGGCTCATGACATTTCTGTATGTACAGAATATGTGAACGTGTCCAATAAAAAAATTGTTACAAAAAAAATATGTAAGTGTTTAAATTCAAAAGTAGTGGTACTCTGAGTTGGTAAATAAGGTGGGGGTTCTCTTTACCCTCGAAAACCTGTACCCTTGCATCAATGTAGAATGCATCATTTTTACATTTCTGCCTGTGTGGTACATGAACACACTGAACAAATACCCCCGCTTCAGCTTAAATAATATGGTAGGTGTTGCTGCTTAAAGGCGCTAAATGTATAGGAAACCAGAGCGAAAAGGACCCCTGTGTAGCACTCTGTCACCTTGTGAGATGATGATTTGATTAAAAGATATATTGATTTTATTAGGAACACGTTAAAACAATGGGGTTTGAAACAAGAATTAAATAAATTGTGAACGCGGTGTAAACTCTTTTTGGGTATAATAAACCCTATAAAGAGTAATGTATTAACCAGTGTTGGATTTCCAGTGTTATGTGGATTCACTGGCCCTAGTGACACTTGTATAAAGACATCTCCTAGGGAATGTTTGTGTGAGGGAAGAATAGTAAGAAACCTTAAACGTAGTGTCAACAGTAATGTTAAAGTACTTGTAGGTGCACCAAAAACAGAGAACCTAGCACACGGCTGATATATGTTGCAGCCAAGTACCAAGATGGAAGTTGTTAATAACAAAAGGTGGTTGTCTCTATCAGATTATCCTGACCTCTGGATATCTGTAAATCCAGAAAGCATATGAAGTTTCTGTTGTACTCCAAGGCGAGACGCAGGTTAAGCTCGTTACAGTTTAGGATATCGATGAATTCTTTCCATAGTGTAAGAGTACCTTGCCATAAGATGAACACGTCACCTATAAAGCGCATCCAGAGTATTATATGCGACGTATAGTGTTCCAATTCTTCTGTGAATACATATTTTGCCTCCCACCACCCTAAGTAAAGATTGGCATAGGATGGTGCACATTTTGTGCCCATGGCCGTCCCCTGTATCTGGTGATAGATCTTGTTATTAAACAGGAAATAGTTCCTATTAAGTACGAATATTAAAAGATCTATCACAAACTCACTGGTGGCAAAGTGTTGACCCCTTGTCTGTAGGAAACGCAAAGTAGCTTCTAGGAGTCTCAGCAGTGTCATATTGCTACACAGTATACAATTATTGAAGTACAAGTGTCAGCCATAGATTGGCTAACTTCAGATCTCTTCAGCTAACACGACATCTTGTGTTAAATATACTCACGGACATATTTACCAATACCACTCTAATCATATAACTACACAGTCCGTGGTCTGTAGTGGTGCACAATCTATCAGGATTGTTATTAACAACTACCATCTTGCCACTTGGCTGCAACATATATCAGCCGTGTGCTAGGTTCTCTGTTTTTGGTGAACCTACAAGTACTTTAACATTACTGTTGGCACTACATTTAAGGTTTTCTACTATCCTTCCCCCACACTAGCATTCCCTAGGAGATGTCTTTATACAAATGTCACTAGGGCCAGTGAATTCACATAACACTGGAAATCCAGCACTGGTTAATACATTACTCTTTATAGGGTTTATTATATCCTAAAAGTTTACACAGCGTTCACAATTTATTTAATTCTTGTTTCAAACCCCATTGTTTTAACGTGTTCCTAATAAAATCAATATATGTTTTAATCAAATCATCATCTCACAAGGTGACAGAGTGCTACACAGGGGTCATTTTCTCTCTGGTTTCCTGTGTGGTACATGAACAATTATTTTTTGTACAAACAGCTCATAGCCATATTGTATAGTATAGAGATACACTGAAATAATGTAACTTCCATAAGGCCGTTGGGTCCCACTATTTTGCCACATATCTATCTCCTTCAAAAGGAAATGTTGGGGTGTGTGTGTGTCTGTATAGTCGGACATTCCTCTCAGCAAATCCTGGAAGCTTGCCCAAAAAAACGGGAGCCACGCTCACACCGCGTTATAAACGCTATAACGGGGTTGAGTTGTATTTTACTATGGAAAAAACAATTTGGAGGGCTCAGGGGTTCCTAAAATGACCTTGCTGGGGTTCTGTGTGGTGTTTGTTAACTTATTTTCAGCTTGTCTCAGCTGTTGGAGTAATAAGAATGGAGTAGGGGAGCGCAAAACCATGGAGGGTACACAGGAACACATACAAATAATGTACCAATTAGTATGATAGTTGGCAGTGCAATTATGATGAAATCATACACAGATAAACACTCAATACAGTGATTCTTGCTGGGTGACACACAGATGGAGTCAATATACTATAATGACTTACACGGTCATGCGTAAGTCTGGGCTCAATTGGGTGCCTTTTCAAGGACCAGGCAATCCCTTCCCTCTTGGTATGTGGACCCTCGGGATAGGGGTGGTGACCCGTATGAATGACAAATATCCAGGTATGGATGGTCAAAACATATGTTTATTAAATAAAAATGCAAATGCAACAAAGAACTTACATATACAAAATCCTTGGCCGTGTAAGTCATTATATTATATATTAATTTACATTTACCCATTTCTGGACTATTCAGTCCCATGCCAAATGGTGAATCTTGATACACACATTTGATTTACACTCCTTTAGTGGTGCATTCAGTCTCACTCCACCTGTGTGTCACCCAGCAAGAATCACTGTACAGTATTGTTTGTGTATGATTTCATCATGGCCGTGAGCAGTTCGTCCTCATTGGCTGGAACTGCTCACGTGACTGTCGCCAGCCAAGAACAAACCTGAGGATCGCGCCAGGAGACATCTGCCCTGCAGTTCCACGCGGCGCGCACGCAACAGGTATGAGCGCTTCTATTGTTTTTTTTTTAATGCTGTTTTTCAGACGTGCGACGTCGCACACGATTTTTGGTATAAACACGGTCATAATAGCGTAGATGAAAAATAGCATATGTTATATATAACACAACTAAGGGAAAGTGCTCGGCCTCGTTATATCCTCTCTAGGGTAGAGGTACTACAGTGGTTTTACAAATGGTGAATATTTTAAAGATGCGTCTGCAAAACATACATCAGAGGGAGATCATTCCAAATGCCCATGATTATGGGCAATCCTTCACAGCCTGATTATTAGCTAAATAGAGAGGAATTAGTGTTGCGTTATGCCAGTCTAAAACCTATACGCATAAACTGGTGCGGTTTCATTTCTGATACAGCAGATATGTATTACTTAATGACTGAGTTACAACTACGACTACATCCTTACCAGTCTCTAGTAATTGCATAATGAAAGGAAATTATGGTAGCAGCCTCAGGACATGATTTTTATTTATACATCTATTCTACGCAATAAAGAGTGTTGGAGATGTAAACTTTAATATTCTGTAACAATCTATACTGAAATGATATACTGGTTCAATACACACACAATCATAATTGATATACTAGCTAAAGTACTCTGCATTACACAATCACAAGTCATCTTTTCCATTACAGACTTTGTGAATCAATCAAGAATGGTCCCCTTTTTAACCCGATCAATAATTTTACCTTCCAGTCAGTGAGGCTGCACCCCCAAACCCCAGTCACTAAGATTTCCACTCCAAATTATAGTGACATCTGCCCTCTTCACTGACACTCACACCCCATCAGCGACCTTCCTCTCTTACACCCCCACCTCTGGCAGAGGTTGCCAGGTGTCCATTATTGAACCGGACTGTCCTGTATTTGGACACTGTCCAGTAAAACAGAGGTAATACTGGTGATGTTTATGTCCAGTATTGCCTCTCTGGGCATAGTGACTGCAGGATTTCCCTGAGCGGCTTCCTCTATCCTGATTGGCTGCTGCTGGGCAATGCAGCCAATCAGGAGGTGGTCAAAAGCCTGGGGGTGGGGCAAAGGATGAGGAAACAGCATGGAGAGGGTTACGTGTGTGTGAGATCATTTTATGCAGTGTCTTCGGCATTCATGGACATCTTTCCCGTTTTCTTTGTGGTCTTTCAAGCTTGTATTTGTATTTTTTAAATGTAGAAATGTCGGGCAATTATGCATTTGTGTTTAGGACACGATTAACTACTGAATCTGCATTGGGTATAGTATGGTATTTTTTGTATCTAGATGTAAAAGAAAACGGCAAAAGTTTTTTTTCATCCATATTTCTCTACAACCGAAACCCTGCGACTCGATTGTTTCATAATAAAGTGACAGCGGGGAAAACAAAGGAAATGCAATTGCACAGCGCTAGAAGAGAATGCGTTTCAGCATTTAATATAGGTGTTTGCAAGAGGTTAATCACAGATCAAATCAACACTTCATGTGCATCTCATTTAAGTGCTATTCACAGGCTACCATGCAGAGCTGCCCCGATTCCTTCAGTGATACTGCAATACATTGCAAAGTAACTGGCTTCTGTCGCTGTATTATTCTATAGGAGAGGTACTCTGTATAGTACGACCACCCAGTACCGGCAGTACCACGACCTGCAACTCGGGCAAATAAATACTCGGCAAATAAACATGGCAGTCACAGCGCTAGAAAACGTGGCCATCACCACGTGACTAAACCTGAAGCACTAACCCACCATCTTTAAATTGGGTAGAAACTGGGAACATGTAAATAGTGTTAAAACAGTGTTACAAAGCTACGCGTAAACCAGACGTTCATGCTTCTGTCGTGTAGTCCCTTCATTAGTAAGTGGCATGTCATGTCTGAATGAAAGCAGGAAGCTCTCCTTGTTTGTAAGAGCAAGGACCAGCAGCAGCCCATTGACTACAGTGTGTATCGGATCCCACTACATACAAGTTGTGAGCTTAACAGCTACTGGAATGTGCACCCACCATTGTGACGTTTCTCGGTTTGCAGTGTAGAACTCACACAGCGAGGCGTTCTCTCTCCGCTCCGGACAGAAGGGTGCACACACGTGGGTCTCTGTGACGCAACACGCTGTGTGCGCCGGGAGCAGCCCGTCTATGTCGTGAGTAGCAGAGTGACGCCTCCGTTCTCACGTCACTGTTCCATTTAGCACAGGGCATCATTCACTAACATACGGTGTGATTTAGGAATTATGACAACGGCAGATCAAGGCTGCACAATGACCTCACATTGTTCAAGTCTCCCTGCAAACTGATCTATACATTAGAAATACCTGCACATACTGTACACAAATGAGAAGACATTGGTTACATGAAGTGGTAGAGGCGCACTAAAAAAACAAATGTGCAATTTGTCTGAATTCAAGTATTTCTTTACCTCATAAATAATTTGCAGATATGTTTGGACCTCATAGAACAGATTACTCAGTATCTGTGCTTTAATATTAGAAACAAGGTGAAATTGTAAATTTGTACAAAAATGTAGTGATATTCAACAGTCCTAATTACGTCTTAGGCCTCGGTCCCACTGCGCTCGTTGGCGCGGGCGGCCATGTCGCGAGTTCCCCACCAGCAGGGGAATCCTCGCGAGCCGGTCCCGGTCCCCCCTGGCGGCACAGCTGACTACACGCTGTGGCGCGTCAGCCACTATGGGACACAAGAAAATGGTGTTCCCTAGCGTTGACGCGTCACGTGGTGTGGCTGTGAGCCAATGGGGAGGGGAGGCTTCGGGGAGCGGGGAGAGGCTTCGGGGAGCGGGGAGGAGTGTGGAGTGAAAGCAGGTGAGTGCCTGTCTGTGTGTGTGCCTCAGTGCCTGTCTGTGTGTGTATGTGTGTGCCTGAGTGCGTGAGTGCCTGCCTCTGTGTGTGTGTGTGTGTTTGTTTGTTTTACTTACCCTCAGCAGCTCCAGCCCGAGTCCGTGGAGGGAGGGGAGAGTAGCGGGTCCCTCCGCTCAAGCCACGCCCCCCCTCCCTGTCAAGCCTCCCCTCCCTGTCAAGCCTCCCACTCCCGCCCACCTCCCGCTCCCTACAGACCGCATATCGCGGTCTGTGTATGTCAGCGCACCGCCTGTCTGCAGTGCGGGTGCGCTGACTCTGGGAGCGGGGCCTTAGCCTTAGGCCTCGGACATAGTAAGCGCTTAGGTGCTGCTGCTCGCTCTTGCTTGCTGCCGCTCGCTCTAGCAGGAGCTTTTTGCTGTCCTGGCGAGGAGACAGCAAGCGCGCTTGGGAGGCGGGTATCACTGTGTGTGTCACTTGGTAGTAGTCAGTGTGTGTGTCACTTTGAAGTGGTCTGTGTGTTTGTGTGTCACTGGGGAACCTGTGTGTGTGTGTGTATATATATGTGTGTGTGTGTGTGTATATTATAAAATATTTTAAAAATTAAAAAAAAGACGTGAGAATAAATTATTTATTAACATTGTGCAACTTTGATAAATATATTCGCGCGCACACACACAACACACATCACACACCACACAGACACATACACACTGGTACACACACACATACACACACACATGCACACATGCACACATACACACATGCACACACACACACATACAAACATACACGCACATACACACACGCACACATGCACACATGCACACACACACACACACACACATACACACATGCACACACACACATACACACATACACATGCACACACACACCACACAGCCACATACACACTGGTATACACACACATGCACACGCACACACACACACACATGCACACACACACATACATGCACACACACACACATATATATACATACACACACACACATATATATATACACACACATATATATATATATATATATATATATATATATTCACACACACCACCTTGCTGCCACCACTGCTCCGGGACACAACCCCTTCCTCACCCCCCGCCCCCCCCCCGGCGGCCGCGTAATCCCTCCCCCCCCCCCCCCATCTCCCGCGCGGGCAGGGAGGCAGCTACGGTGATCGGGGCAGAAGGGGGACACATCACCCGCTCCCCCCCCCCCCCCCCGGCGGCGCAAGCCCCCTCCATCTCCCGCATGCTGACAGCCACAGGGATCGGGCAGAAGGGGGCACATCACCGCACACGCACATCAACACACACACTCACTCACTCCGCTGGTGCCAGACAATAAGTACCCCGTTCACATTTCCCTGCTCGTCCTTTCATTGGATGCTGAGGCGTCACGTGAGCGGAGTCAGTGCGTGAATTTAAAATTTCACTGTCGGCTCTGTTCAAGCGCGCCTCAGCAAGCAACGGAAAGCATGCGCGAGCCCCTACTAAAGCCGCTTTAATTGCGGCTGTAGGGGCTCAGTGGCAAGCATCAGCAAGCGAGAGCACTCTTAAGCAAGCAAGCACTAACCATGGCCTGGGCCTTAATCCAGGACATTCTTGAAAACGAGAGGTAACTCAATGTATTACTTCCTGGTAAAACATTTTATAAATAAAAATAAATAATTAGTGCCATCACTTTGATCTCCACTTATACAGTGCTTATAAAGTGATGACTTCTACAGGTGAATTAACACAGTAAATCCCACTCACGAGTACATTATTACTCAGTGTTTGTTTATATATTATTTGTAAATATATATATTTACTTGAAATAATGTATTCTAACAAGATAGATGTACACAGACATAGGTATAATAATATTTCCAGATGAAAAACGTAAAAGCGCTATTTCATGATAACTACAATCAGTGAATATTAATTGTGAAATACAATGTGATAAATAATATACATTTATAACAAAATAAAACTTATCAATGTATATGTGTGTAGCCATGCATAATAATGACTGCATACATCTTCCCTGTTGGCAGTAAGTCCTGGTAAGTACAGGCCTGCCAACAGTAGTTATGGAGGTTTTCCCTCACACCGTGGTGTGGTGCCCTGTGTAAGGAAGGGAGTGGCTGTATGCTCTGAGTCCCTGGATAGTGACATCAGAGATGCGCCTGCCCCCTGAGGTATAAAGGGCACAGCACTGTCAGTTAGTGTTGTTGCAAGTGTTTGTGTAGGGAGATGGTGGAGCACTACAAAGAATTAGGGCTGGAGGCAGATCCGTGAAAAGTAAAAATGCTTTATTCCAGATGCATGGTAGCAACAGCTACATTAAAAAGGGTCCTCTTTTAGGTTTTTAGGTTTAGGTTTAGGTTTTAGGTTTAGGTTTACTCTGTCCATGTTAGGCTTCATATGGTGAGCCATATACCCTGTCACACATTCATACACTTATACAATTAATATACCCCGGACTCCTAGGCATTATGGCCAACATTGCATAATCTTGGATTTAGAAGCACCATCAGGAGATTCACTTCTCATTTTTTGCTGCTTGTTGCAAGTGTTAACCAGCAGTTGGGTGAAGTAGCTGGTAAAATGTATGCTCCTGCATAAGGGATTGGAGGAATACTTTTGTGACCCTAGTGCTGTAACTAGCGGTAGCAGAGTGACCAATCAAGTCTGTTTAAGCCACACTTTTTCGTGAAAACATTATTTTCCATAGGTTAAATGACTTTGGGCCACCTATTTCAGTGTTTTGCCACAGAGTTGCGTCTTTTACATAAAACCCATTCGGATTTAGCCTGGCTCAAAAATAATTTGGGCATCAAAACAGGCGTCAAACTGGGCACGTGTGCCGATTTGTAATAATTGAAATAAGTAGCTGCAGTATTTCAAGGATATAATGATTTTGGGGCACCTATTTCACAGTAGTTAACCATAGAAGTGGATAACCTATTTCACATTCAGTTAGTATTTGGGCATGAAAACAGATTTTACATAGTTACATAGTAGATGAGGTTGAAAAAAGACGTACGTCCATCAAGTTCAACCTACAGGTATGCTAAATTTAGACAACAGATACTTTATCCTATATCTATACTTACTTATACAGGTAGGGCATCCCCTTCTGTGGATAACCACTGTGAAATAGGTGACCAAGTTATTTAACCCTTGAAACACTTCAGCCACATATTCAAGAAGGTAAATACGCCCTGTTTTGATGCCTATATCTATTTCCTGCCACACTAAATACAAATTGGTTTTGCCAAAAAAATTATTTTGTAAAATAAGTACTTATTTCTCATATTTTGACTGACGTATCTTATTTTTTGTTTAAAAAAGTTTTTTTTAACTGTAGAACTCCTTGCTTGTTGGTTCTTACTTATCTGAACTGATACTATACGTAAAACAATAAAACAGGTGTGCTCACTTTTGTGGGATTCTCTAATGTAATCTATTGTAGCTTTTCGGTAGCTACCTATAGATGTAGCAGACATTATGCACCAACTAACACATGCGTTAAGGTGAAAAATGCACAGAAAAATAATGTATGCCTTAAGGAGAACCCACGCGTTTCCATTGTTTTCAATGTCAATGCGATAACGTGTGTGTTAAATATCACTCTGGTTATCATTGCCCCAACCAGTGCAATAATGTCTGCTACATCTGTATGTTTTGTGGATGGCTATCATTAGCTGGGTATTATAGTCTATGCGTTATATAGAATATAAGTCAAGGGCAATGGTAAGGGTAGGGCATGATAAATAGAAGAAGGGATAGCATTAGCTCTTGGAAATAAATTAGTATTGTGGACATGGTGGAACTGTAGGAGACAAAGTATTAAGTAAAGAAAAAAATGAAGGCTGGGTGAATGCTGATAGTCATACAGTTTGTGCATTATTATCGAGCTATATGAAGGGAAGGGAAACATGTTTTGTGACTGATTAGTAAGCCTGAGGTTGCAAAGATTCTAATAGTTAGTTGAACATTGTTGTTTCCCTGGAGTCTACAGACATGGCTGGTTGAGTTTCCTGAACAATTAGCTGGAAATGGATATTTAAGAAGCTGTAGTGAATTAATTGTCAGTGCTGTTGTTATTCTGTGTAAGTGTTCTTTCTGCTGCTGCAGCATATGATGCTACCAAACAAAAACTAAGAAAAATCAGCACGCAATTAAAAAGCAAACACAACAGTCACTAGCAGGCCCTAGAAGTAAAAAAGGAAAATAGAAACATTTTATTAAATGATGTTACATACTGTAAGCCTACTAGGACACAAATCAGGAACTGCAGCCTTCTTAAGTAGAGATAGGTGATCTTTGTTGGCAGATTTTTATCTACTCCGGATAGGCCGGTTCCTTTGGCTTGGGGATATCTGTGCATCAGTTTCAAAAGGTCAAATCCATAATGGCGGCTAAAATCTGACTCAACGTTTTTTGTAGTTGTTTTAAATAGGATTGAAGCAGGGGGTCTCCGTGGGTTAACCACATTAATTTCTGCTACTGGGACCCCTTGCTTCCAGAGATACTTACCTCCTTGGGGGTGCCGGTAACTCTCTGCTGTTTAAATGTCCCGGTCACGTGGACCAATAGAAAGCCGTGGCTGGGACATTTAAATTGCAGAGAGATTGCAGCTGCACCTTTTGAATTCTGCCATAAAGAGGTTGGCATATGAGGGAGCCATACAGACCCCCAAAACTGTTCCAGACCTGTTCCTTGCAGTTGTTTATAAACATTTTTATTTTAACTGAAAAAGTTTTTATGTAAGAATTATTCTCAAGAGTAACCTAAAAAATTGATATATGTTTGTTTGTGTCTATGATTCCTTATTATGTGTTATTGCATTGTAAAGGCTTTGAATATCCAAAGTGACTAATAAGCATGGAGGGTCTGGTACAAATATGAAATTGGTTTTATATATATATATTTTTTTTAAAAATCAGTTGTATCTTTAAAAAAAGATAGTGTATTGTGTACTAGTTGTTGTAAAAATGCATCCAAAAAGATGGCCAGTGGTTTTAAAATGGAATTTGTGCCTCCAATAATGGGTTGTCCCAGTGGTTTCTTTATGGTTTTTATGGATTTATGGTAGACTATAGAAGACCGGAATTGATGGAAATTCTGTCATCAAAAATTGGCCATTTTTCTTGTTGGTGATATTTTCATATACAGCTCTCTTTACCATTGAACTGATAATATTTGGGATTTTAAAGGTTGCGTCATTTGATAAAACGTAGTGCAATCGATTGCTCAGCTGATTCATGGCCTCTTGGGGATAATCACCCTTTTTCATTATAACAATGGACTCGTCTTTATCAACTGGTTCGATGACCATCCTTTCATTGTTTTTCAATTCATTAAGATGAATTGTTTTGTTGTTTTACCCACATACAGCGTTATTATGTTACATACAGCGGTATGCGTTATTATCCCCATTAACACACAATAACATTAATAATAGTGTTGTAAATATTGAATACATTATGGAGACCACACGCATTACCATTGTTTTCAAAGCACTTGCAGCAAATCTTGGTTCTTGTTTGTGCAGTTAAGAAACTTTTTTTTGTTTTATGAAAGGAAGCATTTTTGTGTCTTCCTGGGGAATAGCCAGTAGTCCTGCTAAGAATTGAGAATGTGAATGTTTGAGCCTAGTTGGCTAGTGAACAGGGTCTGAATGACAAATTAGCAATAGCAATCATGCCTTCAAGACACAATCCCCGTATTGAATCCTCTTCTTTTTTTTTTTAAGGTGTTCTGAACCAGAGGATCTAAATGATGGTTTAACACCCAGAGAGTAGGAAGCGCTGGATCTATCTTGCTAACAACCAGAGAACCTGCAATCCTAGTTATATTTAATTGTTTCAAAGTACACATTTGCCCTCTTCCTGACAGTTTAGGAGTTTTCCCTTTTCTGTTCCTCGTCTGTCCACCGGGTGTGCTGCTGTTTCTGCCTGCTCTAGGTTTTCCTCTGTTTGTCTCATCTTGAGTGCTCCTGTCTTCTGTCTCTACCTGCTTTATAGTTTCCTGTTTCATGAACCTCTTTGCCTTTGCTTTGTTTGTGTCCAGACTCCTTCTGCTTCTGCCCCGATCTGTTTCCATTTTGTTCCTGTGGAGTTCTAGTAACATTATTAATGGCCGTTGCTGTTGAACTAGCTTGCCCCATTCTGTTTCCTGCTCCTGTTCCCAGTTCCTGCTCCTCTGCCCTGTTCCTGCCTTCCTGCTGTCGAAACCTGCATTGACCCCAACGATCCCGCTTGCTGCCTGCCACCGAAACCTGCTTGTGACCTTGACAATCCTTGCCTGCCGCCTGCAATCGACCTCAGCCTGTGACCCCAACGATCATTTCCTGCCGCCTGCCACCGAACCCTGCCTGTGACCTTGTTGATCCTTACATTGCCTGCTCTTCTGGCCACCGAGGTCCTCTCTGCTTCTGGAATCCCATGACACAGCCAAGACAGCCACTGGTTTAAGTCACAGTTTGTCACGATTTCAGAACCAGATAGGACCTCAGTGGCCGGAACAGCAGGGGGCAGGCGAGTAGGTGTCAGGTTCATCAGCAACGGGTCCAGGACAGATGGCAATCATCATGGTCGGGGTCACAAGCAGGGGTCCAGGGCAGACGGCAAGAATCGTAGTCAGGGTCACAAGCAAGGGTTGGCAGCATGAAATCCACAGTGACAGAGGCAGGGACAGGGCAAGAAGAAATGGGCAAGTCTAGTGCAGGCGTGGGCCTTTATTACAGAACAGATACAGAAACAAGCTGAAGCATAAGTCAGGGAACACAACATAAACCAAAGGCCAAGAAGCACAGGAAACTACTGTATAAGGACAGACAGGAACCCCAGAGCAGACAGAAAACAGCAGCCCATCCGGTGGACAGACAAGGGAACTGTGGCTGGGAGCAGGATGTCTAGGAGACCCTGACATGCTCTCAAGCATTCTCTGGATGATCCTCCAGGCTCTTCCCGAAGATCTTGATGAAAGGCAGACTCGGGGTGACCCACCTCTGGTGGTTTGTTGATGGGCAAAGTACTTGTACCCACAGCGGCGGCACAGGAACCAGTAACTGATACATTGGGCGTTGCAGGAAAATGTAAGTGGGGTGCATTTAAATTAATCGCTGGGGCAGGGGCATGGACATCAGGAACATTGGCATCAGGATCAGGTACATCAGGCTCTTCACACGAGTCAGTGGGGGCATTGAGTTCACTTTCCGTGGTCTCCTTTTGTGACCAACGTATCTCTTTTAACTTTGGAATCACTTTCTCCAACTTCATATTTTCAGACTCCAATTTAGCACTAAATGTTTGTTTCTTATAATCCTTGCTAAGGTCTTGCAAAGCCTCTGCCAGCTTGCTTTTGAATTCTGTCTGATGTCTAGAATCTGTTTCTACTGTCCCAGTCTCCTGCCATTTTGTGGTATAATTTAAAAAGCATTTAAGATCATCTATTTGAGTTTTCAGCTCTTGAAGCTGCCTTTCTGCCTTTCTTTTTCCACTTAATGCAGTTGCCAGTTCAGCTTCTTTGGAGTTGAGTTATGACTCCACATCTCCCAGCTGACTCAGAGCAAGGCTTAAATCTGTTTCCTTTTCTTTATTTCGGACCTGCAGCTGCCGATGCTCCTCCCGGACCGTGTCCAGCTCCAGCTGGGCCTTCTTACTGGCTGTGTGGTCCAGCAATTCGAAGGCATCAGCCATTTTGGCCTCAAAGCACAGTGTAAGGTCGGCGACTTTACGGACGGACATCTCCTCCCTCTCTTCGTTTTTGGCGAGCTGTATCTTGAGCTCAATGATCTGCGCCTGCAGAGCTGTGAGTTGCTGGGATGTGTATTCAGCTGCCAGCTTTAGCTCTTCCACTTCTAGGCTTTGCTGCATGTTCCACTCCTCAGTGAGAGATCCCTGTTTCTTGAGTGCATCCTGCAATTTTCCTCTCATGGCTTTCATCTCTTCACTGTGCTCACTCTGAGCTGCTTCCACGTATCCTTCATTACATTTTGGAGCTTTGCCAATTCCTTTGCTAGGGACCCAGCAGCTTGCCTTTTCCAGGTTTCTTTCTCCTGGGTGTATTGCCTGTTGAGGATGGAACAGTGTCTCTGCTCCTCTAGTTCTTGCTTCAGTTTCTGGACCGCCTCTTGCTCCCACTCACACAGAGTTACCTGGCCTCTAAGCTCCTCCTCCAGCAATGATCTGGTTATGCTCAGTGTGGCCTTCAGCTCCTCCATGCTGCTCTTTGGGGACACACTGGGTACTCAAATGTTCTTGCAGCATTTTTACTTCCTTATCAGTCTGGATACTGTGGCAAACGTCTCCCTTTATGTAACACCGCCGTTTGCCCAGGATCTTCACGACATAGTCTTCCCGGGTTTAATTTGTAGAAAAGGGGGACAAAGACATGTTTACACACAAGGGCACTCGGCCCTCAACCTTCAGCGATTTATTTCTCCAGTAGTGACACTAAACATTTTAAACACTGTCACTTTAAAAACAAACAAAATCTTAAAAATAAGCATCTACTCCTGTCAGGAGTCTACCTCACATGCATATCCCTATCTGCAATGTTGGCTGGGTAAGCCAGTTACCAACTTTAAATAACACACAGAGATAACATTGAGTCCTTAACTGTCAGATGGGGACAGCGTTCCAATAGATACTCAGGTGCTGCAACACATAGGGGCCGTCTACCCCAAACTGTATCCTGGGAGCAGCGTCCTCCAAGCCTCCAGGCTCTAAAAGATAGACTGAAGCAATATATTCCTCTTCCTCAATTAGGAGAGCATGTGATTGAAAACCAGCACCACTGTAAACTCTGGCCTGGAGTTTCTATTCCACAGTTTAAGCAAACCTGAAACTGTGGATTTGTAATGCTTGCACTCACACGCGCAAGAAGGGGAACCCGGTAGTGAGGTGGGGAGGCCGCAGGAGATACGAGATAAGAGAAAGTTGCCACGCAGATGGGGAGCGGTGCACGTCGTCACGTGAGCGCGCTGCGCACGAGAGAAACACGGCGCATCCGGAGGAGTGGAGCCAGACTCCGTAGCACAGTTAGCACAGCTGCTAGTACGCGTGAGCTTTGTTAGCAGAGCGGAGGTGTGCGTACTCAGGCACCAGTGCAGGGGTCTGCTGTGCCACAGGTGAGGAGGTAAGAGAGTCAAGAGCGCAAGGCTACAATTAGTGGAATGCTACCAGGAGGATGCCTCCTTAAAGGCAGAGTGCCAGTAACTGAAGAGAGAAGCAGTACTAAAATCAAAGTAAGGGCTCTTTAGTTAAATGCTTTTGCCAAAGTATTATAAGCCTGCTACCACATCAAGGTAAACCATATTCAGCAGGTTCCTCACTACCCGCAATGGTAAACTATACCTCAGTAAAGGAAAGAGGAATGTCCCAAATAGAGGTCCCAGAAGAAATTCAGACAGGAACATCATGTGATGGCAGGAACAAAGGGCATAGAGTACTGGAGTAGTACTTTGCATGACCCAAGCATGGTAGCAACTGCCTGTTATTTAAAGGGCAGCGGCAGATGTTGGTAATGAGAGCCAGAGTGAGGCTTACTTCCTGTCAGGAGGAAGAGGGCAGGATTTGCCAGAAAGTAAGATGGCATTGCTTGCTTCAGTATGCTTGAAGTCACTTCCTGTTGAAGAAATAAGGCAGGAGGCGGGACGGAGGTGAGGCCTCTGTGGAAGCAGGGAAGGGTTCAGGAAACACAGGCATTAGATAGTCTTGACTCGCAGCTGGAGAGCGGGGCACGCCATCACGTGTACGTGCCGCGCGTGAGAGAGCTGCGCGATGCGACCAGGGGCAGGGCCATGCTCTGTGGCACAAGGAGAAGATCCACGGGTGCGTGCACACTCTGTAATGAGCAGGGATCTGAGATGCGGAAGGTAAGGAGGGAACACACCACAGGGGGCGTGTTCCCCAATTCCTTACAGGAATGGATCATTTTTCCCCCTTTTTGTACTTTCTGCCTTAAAATCGGACAGACAGCTTGTAACAGGGGACTTATCCCTGTTCACAAATGTGCCTCTAATCCAGCAGTGTGGTGGTTAACTGCTGGTAGGCAATTAACTAACACCACCTGCCTGATTAGATTGCTTAGAAAAGCCTGTCTTTTGAGACAGGAAGTGAGACTCCTTTGCTCACACCTGAGCTGAACTTGGAGACAGAGCAGAGATTCCTTAGTCCACAACTGGGCTGAACCAAGGAAGGGCAGATGTCTTGAGCGACAAGCTGACCACAAGACAAAGAGGACAAGATTCTAACCTGGAGCCTGACATTTTCTGTGCACTTAAGGGTGCGGTTCCAGGAGAGCAGAGAAGCTTCCCCTACAGCAGCCCAGCTAACAGATAGGACTTTTTCGTATAAGACTATTATCTAGGTCTGTGTATTGATAAATGTCTCCATGATTTGGGGCTGGTAAAGAGCCTAGCTAACCAACCCTGTCAGAGAGGGCTGAGCTACATGTGTAGATAGTCTCCAAAGCAGAGATAGGTTTTCTTTGTTTGGCTCACTATTTCGCTTATGTTGATTTTTTGCTGTGTTTTAAGCGACAGGCACAATAAAGCCTTGTTATAATTTCACCTTACAACAGTCTTCATTGTGTACCTCTGCACATGTCCTCCTACACAGCTGCCTAATATTCTGGGACTATGTCACAATACTTTCTTCCTGCAGAACTCGCTGCTTCTCCTCAGCTTACACCTGGTTCTCCCTGGCGTCCTGCAGACTTGCACGCAGTTCTTGCAGCTGGCTCTGCAGCATGTTCTCTGCTTTTGTGCGCTGTTCCAGGGAGACATGTTCTTCTTTCAGCACTCTCTCTGCATTCTGCAGTGCTGCCTGTATGTTTAACTTTACCTGGGCCAATTGTTTCTTCACTTTTTGTGCTTGGTGAAGCTTCTCAATCTCTCCACTGACCTGACTAGTCAGATTCCAAACCTCTTCCTTCAGGTTTATGTTCTCTGCCTTTACAGACTCTATGTCCTGTAGGACTGTCTAATAGGCTCTGTGTTTAGACTCTGGCCTTCCTGGCGAGAGTATTCCAACTCTGTGCTGCGAGCATGAACCTTTTTCTGAGAGACTTCCAACTCTCTATGACAATTGCGAACCTCTTATAGAGCATTCTCATATTTCTGCTTGAGGTTAGCAATCAGTTTGTCAGCCTTGCTTTGCTCTTCTTCCATGGCGGTCATCGCAGTTTTTGCCCTGTTCAGACTATTCGTCACCTTCTCCAACTCACTCCGTAAGAGACACTCTTTTTTCTGCAAAGCAACATACTCAAGTAGAGCTGGGCGTATACACCTCTGAACTCAGCGTTAGCTTCTTGCTACTCTTTTTCTTTTGTGGCCATTCCTATGCTGACTCCGCCCATCACTCTGGTCTGCAGCACATCTCGGCACCTTTCTGACGCACATTGTCCTGATATCGCAGGCTCCCCAAGTGTTTTGATCACTTCCTCTTTGGGTTGAGAAACATTTTTTTTTCTCTTTGCTTTAGTAGCTCCTGAGAGATCAGTGGTGCCGTGCTTACCCTTATTGTTTAAACTTCTAAATTATTTTTTGTGTACCCATCGTGTGTACAATCAGAAATGAGTATCTTGGGCTCAGTACAGTAGTCAGTGAGAGACAATCTAGTCTTTAAGGTGGTTGCAACATAATCAGAAATAGGGAACCCAAACCCACCAGAAACACCAGTGAAGTATGAAAGTGTCTTTAAAACAGAAACATTGGAATTAGCAATAGAAATATCACACATTGCAGGGAAATCAGGGGCAGAGGAACTTGATTTACAGATGCAGCGGCCGTTATTCGAACATTTCACTGAGCCGTTTTTCGTGAACTCTGCTGTATTCCACGTGGCATTCACTCGTTATTCTTCCGTGAATGCCGCCAATCACACCAGTCACACCTATCCCAATCCAGCATTGTACCAGCGCCGGCACTAGTAAAAACAGTAGTAAAAACGCGTCTTAACGCGGGGAAAGTTTGAAGAAATCATGCGGCACGACCTGGGTATGCCCAGGAATACAAATCGTGAAATGTTCGGATAACGACCGCTGCATCTGTAACATTTGAGACTTTAGAATCAGTAGTAGGAATATCACATGGCACAGGAAAAACAAGGGGAAGAACTCTTTCTTTTGAAATGGGAACCTGAAAGTCAGCAGTGGTGATACCAAGCAGTGCATTGGAATCAGGGAATAGCACATTTGTCTCTGAAAATGGAGTCTTACAACCAGCAGGGATTAAATCAGACTCTGTAGAGGAGTCAGAAAACAATATGTTTTTTTCTGAAGTAGGAGTGTGAACATCAGCAATTGTAATATCAGGTACTGCAGGGGAATAAGGAAAAGAGGAACCTGTCTTAAAAGCAGGAAATCCAATATCAATAATAGGGGGATCGCTGATTGAAGGGAACACTATAGGAGGTAAAGAAGGGGCACCATAATCAGTCATCAGGATCTCGCACTGTGTAGGGAAAACAGTGGGAGAAATGTTCATTGACTCTAAGAAGGGAATCTTAGTTTGATCTCCCCCAGAAGGGGAATGAGGTTTCTCAGAAAGAGGCAGACTGGCTGCTGATTGAAGGGGTGTGACTGACTGATGAAGAGTGCACGCTGAGAAGCTATCCAAAAATGCTGTTTTTAATCATACTGGCTGTAAGTGCTATATTGTTCTGACTAAGTCTTTTGTAATAAATGTATTGTGTCTTGATCTTTTTCTCTTTTGTTTCCATTGCATACTCTGTATATACTGGAGATCTAGCCTGTCTTGATTAACCTCTGACATTCCGGATAGGAAGAAAACTACAGTACAAGTCATACTCAAATTGTAAGTGCATGATTATTAATTGCAAGAACTTTCAAAGGGGAGTTAATTTGTATTAACACATAGTTATCTTCTTTGATTTTTTGCTTGGACTACCTTTAACAAATATACTGGGGTCACAAGCGGGGTTCCAGGGCAGGTGTCAATCATCATGGTTTGGGTCACAAGCAGGGGTCCAGGGCAGGCAGCAAGAATTGTGGTCAGAGTCACTAGCAAGGGTCGGTAGCAGGATATCCACAGTGACAGAGACTGGGACAGGGCAAGAACAAACAGGGACAAGAATCGTGCAGGCATGGGCCTTTATTACGGAACTGATGCAGGAACAAGCTCAAGCATAAGTCAGGGAACACAACACAAAGCAAAGGCAAGGAAGCACAGGAACCAGGAAACTATAAGGACAGGAGCACCAAGAGGAGACAGACAGACAGAGGAACCCCAGAGCAGACAGAAAACAGCAGCACACCCGGTAGACAGACAAGGGAATTGTGGCTGGGAGCAGGATGTCTAGGACACCCTGACACAGTTACTCCCTAGAAGTTTCCGGTCTATGCCCATATTAGGCTCTCAAAAACTTGTAATGCACATTTTATAAAATAAATAAATAATTATATCTTATGACTATTTTTTACTTTATTGACTCTCACCCTCCTATGTTTTATTCTTTAAAGTGGTGGCTAAATGCCTAAGCTTTTGTATATGACTTTCCAACTGGACTTCGGTCAACTGGACTTTACACCAGCACTATGCCCAGGAGGCTTTTTCAAGGACATAGGGGGCAATGCACTAAGCTCAATGGGTTTGCGTTCTGATGTTCCAAAAAAGCACGTCCGTTAAAAAGTGAGGCCGGGGACGCGATTCACTAAGGCCTTGAGCCCATTTTTTAACGTACCTGCTCAAAATAGCTCAAAACACCCACAGCGTACGTGTTGCTTTTTCCCCCCCTGCTAGCGTTCTTAACCTTAACATACGCTAGCTGATAGAAAAAAAAGCCGCTTGTAACATTTGCAGGGAGATTCTGTATCTCCATGCAAGACTGTTACAGGCGATCGTACACTAAATAAATACATTTTAATAATAGTGTACATGAGCAGGGGGTCTCAGGACCTGAACCGCATTGGTTTCAGGTCAGAGGACCCCCTACTTCAGGAGATATAGGCCCTGTTATGGGGTGCCGGTATCCCTTGCACTTTAAAGCTCCCGCGTCACGTGACCGGTACATTTAAATTCTGCAGGGGATACCGGCACCCCATAAAGGGGCCTGTATCTCCTGAAGTAGGGGGTCCCCGAGGCTGAAACCAATGCGGTTCAGCTCAGGAGACCCCCTGCACATCTACACTAGTATTAAAACACACATAACAATAAATAATAATTCATTCCGTAGCGGCTATCCGGCCAATGTCGCCGCCATCTTTATATCGTCCAAGACGCGACGTGGGCTCTATAAAGATGGCGGCGACACTGGCACCGATGCCCCAAACCGTGGCCTGTATCTCGGAAAGCAGGGAGTCTCTGAGCCAGAAATCAATGCGGTTCAGCTCAGGGGACCCCCTGCTCCCGCACACAATTAATAAAAAAACATTAAAGCAGCTTCATTACCTTAGCGGCTATCCGCTAAGGCAATGAAGAGGTTAAGGCACAATAGCATGTTTATTGGGGACAATTGCCCCCAATAAACATAGCAATATACAACACTATCCCCCCCGCCCCCTAACACATACAGTACTGTAATGAGCAAAAAAACTATTATCCACATATGGATAATAATGCATTTGCCCATTTTAAATGTATTTTCTCAACCCAGGGGGAGCATGTAGGGAAAGAACAACAAAGAAAAAAACACACTAAGTGCAAACAATTTTGTTCAAGGGTGATATATGATGCTTGGCCCCTGTGTGCTCCCTACTCACAGAAAGTTAGTAGGATAAGTGCAGTGGCGGGATATGTGAAGTCAGGTGGATCTCACTGGACATATGCAGGAAGCAGCTAGAACTGGGATGTCAGTTGCAAACGTACATGGAAAGATAAAAACAGACCTCCATGGTGCAGATCAAACACTTGTTTTCAGGAATCACTTTAGCAGCTTACTCCTCTCTCACCAACAGCCTTTGCCCATTTTAAATACATATAAATTACAATAAATACAGTCAATACATATTACATTTACCTTTTACAGGCACCCACGATGAAGGCCATCTTCATCCTCATCTTCATCCTGCCCATGTCCCTCCGGTGCTGCAAAACATACACAAGAATAAAAACAGCCAATGTAATGTCCCTTAACCCCTTAATCACCTTAGCGGTTATTAACCGCTACAGTTATTAAGGGGTTAACCCACCCTCACCCACCACTCGGGAGGCCTACATACCCTCCCCCACTACCCCCCCCCACCCCGTGAGGCCTAACCACCCTCACCTACTACCCAGCCGGGAGGCTACCCACATACCCTTGGGGCCAATACCCCCTTCCCCCACCCCCAGTGCCCACAATAAAAACAATACACTGCCCCACAATAAACATCATTATATTTATTAAATACATAACCCACCCCCTGTGCCCCCCCATAAATACATGATTTATTATTTTACAAACAGGGTTAATACCGGTGGGCCTGACGGGTCACCTCACAGACCTACAGTAGCCCAGCACCATGTTTCACACAGGGTCTGGAGGCCTGTTGGTGGTTCCCGCCAGGCACCATGGTCCACCAGGTGGTCTCCGCGGGTCACAGTGGGCCACAATGGGGTCTCCACGGCAGGCCCGCGGATGTTTGATGGGCCCCGGGTGGTTCACACGGGGGTCTGGGGAGCCACGGGTGGTCCCTACGGTCCGCAGTGCCCCCACAGATGTGGGGCCACCGGTTCTTCCCCTCAGGTGCCCCCCGTGGACCCGGCAGCCTGGTACCCGTGAGAAGTCCGAGGATACCTCAGGTGGTCTCCAGAGGTCTCTCGCAGACCAAAAGGAACCAACCCTGTATGTAAAAAAAATAAACCAGACCTATACATTAAATACATCAATCCCTCCCCCCCCCCCCCCCAACACATACAGTACAGTAATGTGCAAAATAACTATTATCCAGGTATGGATAATAGATTATTTGCCCATTATGAAACACATAAAACATGCATAAATCAAAACATGAATTTTTAATCGTAAAATCACCACATTGCATGTTACAATAAATCCAGCAGCACTTGTAAAAATAAAACAACAAACCAGCAGCTACACAAATGTATATGAAATGTCATACAATTGCATTGAGTGTGTACATGATGCAATTAATCTATGCATCATGTAACACTATGCAAAATATATGTAACAATAAAATACACTATGAACAATGTCCCCTAACCACCAATGCCATCATGAAAATCAAATAGAAACTAAGCAACATCAATAAATTTACCATCACTCAATTAATTCATTTCCTAAACCAATTACAATACAATACAAATCAATTATACAATTCCCTATTCAATTCCTAAAACCAAACCATTGCCAAAAGAATTTTAATTGAAAGTAACCACCATCATTCTAATCTAACTACCAGAAAGAAGCCATTAAAAATAACCTGTAACTAAATACAAATTACATTATTCACACCAATGTCTAAATAAAGCTGAAAAATACATTAGCCATACATGAAAAGAACATAAACATTAGCAAAACAATCAATTATTATCCCTGTATGTCTATCCATATAGATAGATATACATAACATACAGGGGCAATAATGGAGCATAAAAAACAATGCATTCACATCCAAAAATCACATAGAATACACCCATTCAGTGTCCGTGAATGTATGTATATGCATAGGTACATAGATACATTCACGGGCATTAAATGGGACTGAAAAAATAAAAGACATGAATCAAAAATCAAAAAAATCTGTAAAAGTAAAAATAATAAACTTTTCTTTTGTTTACTTACCATTAGATGCCCACTCACCGAAATCCAGGCGACCCGGAAGCACTGGAACCAATCCACAGGTAACCATAAAATAATAAACCCTTACAATCCATAACGGTGTCTTCTTTCTTCTATTTGTAATCCTTCCCGTCAGTCTTGGGGTCTTCTTTTCTTCTTTGGGGTCTTCTCCGTCTTCTTCTGTCTTCTTCCATTTTCTGCCATGCCCAAAGATGGCCGGCGACACATGTTACGGTAGCCAATCAGAGCGTGGGAACTCCATCACAATTCTGATTGGCTGAAGCAAAGCCTCTGTCACATAGTCTACTTGAGCCAATCAGAGTTGGGATGGAGTTCCCACGCTCTGATTGGCTACCGTACCATGTGTCGCCGGCCATCTTTGTTTTGATAACATCATCTTAAAGGCAATTGAAACTCAGCCATTCTGATTGGCTGGCGTCATTGCCTTTAAATGACATCATCATTTTTAAATTTTTTTTTACAAATCACATTTTTTTCACGGCCCAATCAGGACCGTGGGAAACATTTGACCAAAATGTGACGTCATAGGCCTATAAAAGCCTATGTCGCCTCATTTTGAAGCCAGACGCCGAGGAGGGAACACCTCCCCTCCTAAGAAGAAAAGAAGGGCGTACTGTATATGTTGGGGGGGTGGGAGGGTTGATGTATTTAATGTATAGGTCAGGTTTATTTTTTTTACATACAGGGTTGGTTCCTTTTGGTCTGCGAGAGACCTCTGGAGACCACCTGAGGTATCCTCGGCTTCTCACGGGTACCAGGCTGCCGGGTCCACGGGGGCACCTGCGGGGAAGAACCGGTGGCCCCACATCTGTGGGGGCACCGAGGACCCATAGGGACCACCCGTGGCTCCCCAGACCCCCGTGGGAACCACCCGAGGCCCCTCAGACACCTGTGGGTCTAACCCGGGGCCCACCAGACATCCACAGCCCTACCGTGGAGACCCCATTGTGGCCCACGGTGACCTGCAGAGAAAACGTGGTGGACCATGGCACCTGGCGGGAACCACCAACAGGCCTCCAGACCCTGTGTGAAACATGGTGCTGGGCTACTGTAGGTCTGTGAGGTGACCCATCAGGCCCACCGGGGACTCCCGTGGGCCTGCGATATGAACCCTGTATGTAAAATAATAAATCATGTATTTATGGGGGAGCACAGGGGGTGGGTTATGTATTTAATAAATATAATGATGTTTATTGTGGGGCAGTGTATTGTTTTTATTGTGGGTACTGGGGGTGGGGGAAGGGGGTATTGGCCCCAAGGGTATGTGGTAGGCCTCCCGGCTGGGTAGTGGGTGAGGATGGTTAGGCCTCATGGGGTGGGGGGGTAGTGGGGGAGGGTATGTAGGCCTCCCGAGTGGTGGGTGAGGGTGGGTTAACCCCTTAATGACTGTAGCGGTTAATAACCGCTAAGGTGATTAAGGGGTTAGGGGACATTACATTGGCTATTTTTATTCTTGTGTGTGTTTTGCAGCACCGGAGGGACATGGGCAGGATGAAGAGGAGGATGAAGATGGCCTTCATCGTGGGTGCCTGTAAAAGGTAAGTGTAATATGTTTTTACTGTATTTATTGAAAGTTATATGTATTTAAAATGGGCAAATGCATTATTATCCATACAGTATGTGGATAATAGTAATTTTGCCCATCTCTGTACTGTATGTGTTAGGGGGGGTGTATTTAGTTATAAATATTGTTTATTATTTTAGGAGGTGCAACATTGGTACCGCAGGCCCGCGGGTACCCGGGACTCCGCGGGGACCCCGGGACGGCCGCGGGGACCCCGGACTCCCGTGGGGACCCCCGCTTGGTGAGCCAGGGACACCCGCGCGACCCCCGGCCTCCCTCGGGGACCTCCGTGGGGTCAGCCGGGGACACCTGTATGGGTGTTGCGCATGCAAAAATGTAAAGCAATAATATTAAGTCCAGCTTTTTTTGCGTCTACAGCCGCGGCCCCTTTTATTCTCCAACATTTCCGAATTTTTTCGGGATTTTTTTCCGAATGCCACGCACTTCACCACACTTCACCACGTTCATGACGCATTCTGACCGCATTCATACCGCATTCATGTTGCATTCACATTCGCGGTTGATGCGCGGTTGATGTGTTTATTGATAATGGTTCGGATTTAATTGGTTGTAATTCTTCGCGTATCCGCCAGATGGCAGATATTCATGAATTGTAATGCACATGTGCTTCAGTAATGTATCGACTTGCAGGTGTTTAAAAAAAATACCACAGTGGTCCATTGTAAATTGGCCATGGGACTGAAGAAGTTACAATAATGTATAAATTTAGGCTTTTCATATTAAAAAAAGACAAGCACAGTTTCTGGTCTGGTTATTGTATTGAGAGTCCCGCCATGAGTGCACAACTGCAGTCCGTGTTCCAAAAACCCGACAGAACGTCCGCTTATTTAATATGGGCCACGATTAATGCAACAGATGATAAGATGGCAACAGTATTTTATCGAAAACTATGACTTTTACAAATTTTCGCCAGATGCTCATGTGTGGAAGCGTGCAATAAGGGAAAAGTTATGTAGCGATCCATGTTTTTTTCGTATTGATCCCGATGTTATTGGAGGGTATTGGTGTGTATCACCGGGTTTTTCCCGTATCTATGATCATGGAGACTGCAAAAGGCGAAAGGTCACGTTAAAACCAACTAAGAACCATCAGTCGCTGGCAAGCAATGCGACAGCGACAGCTTCCAATAACGGTCCGACCGTCAGTGAAAACCTGGTGACCGGCAACCCTTGCTGTCTGTCCCCGCCCGGATACCTGCAGCCTGAGCCGGATTTCGCGTACAGATTCGAGCAAGCTTGCATGTACCTAAGCGATTTCCAGCCTCATCAGCTGACTACAGGTGTAGTAGTCCCGCTGTCACCTGTCAACGACGTGTATGATCAAGAATACGGGACTGGCAGTGGCTCGGCGCCAGCTGATTGGCAAACTCTATGGTGAGTAATGTTGCCGTATTTTATTCTGTTGTTGAATTATCAATATCAATATCAATGCGATTCAAAAGTCAAGCGATTCTCCTGTAAGCAATATCATTGTTTGAGCAGCTTCTACAGTAGATACTGCACAATTGGTGAAAAGCTAGGCGCATGCGCAATGGAACCTTCTTGAAACGCATATGCATGTCATCACATGGACGGTAGGCGCATGCGCATGTGAACAGGAGACACCCCCCCAAGAAAATTATTGGTGGGACTGACTGTGGGAACTTCTTTAGGGGACTGACTGACCATTACAGTAAAACTTTTACTTTTTTTTTGTTCCTCAGAAAAGAAAACTTTGTCATCTCATGCGGAAAACGGCAAATGGAGGGATTTGTGTTACAATGCCTGCACATTGCTGAATCTGATTAAAAAAAACATGTACCGGAGTCTACAGTTTAGTGGTTTAGTGGCCGTTGTTATTGATTAGGATAGAATACTGTAACTGAGAGCTTCATAGAAAACCTGAAACAGTATGCTGTTGTTTTCAGACCGTATACAATACTTTTTGATATATACTGTATAATAAACCCGAAAAATAAAAAGTATGCATTTATTCTACATGTATTCAGTACATATGTGTATTCTATACCCGTACAGCATGTATTGTTTTAATACTCTTGTGATGTACAGTACTGAGCATGCCTACAGTATACTGTACAGTATGCCTGGACAGTACTTTACAGTATGTTCTAGAAACACTGTATTTTGTTACAGTATAAAAGGAGACAATGGAACAATTTGAAACAAATCAACTTTTTCTTTTATTGGTGGAGTAAGTACAAAAACATTTATTTACAAAATATGTAAAAACATTTTAAGCGTACAGCAATTCAAAACATCAACAGGTGTATGGTGCACTGCT
This sequence comes from Ascaphus truei, assembly GCF_040206685.1. Taxonomy (NCBI): domain Eukaryota; kingdom Metazoa; phylum Chordata; class Amphibia; order Anura; family Ascaphidae; genus Ascaphus; species Ascaphus truei. The sequence goes on from NC_134483.1 coordinate 394,502,363, forward strand.
AGTGAAAACATTTATGTACAGAAAGTCAAAACATTTACAGTCAGTCAGGCCTGCACAACTCCAGTCCTCGAGGGCCGCAAACAGCCCCGGTTTTAAGGATAACCTTGAAAACTGGGCCTGTTTGCGGCCCTCGGGGACTGGAATTGTGCAGGTCCTGTGTACAGTAAGGAAAAACATTTCTTTATTAATACGAGTTAAAACCATGCAACATCTCCTTTATTAAAGTACAGAAAGTAAAAATATGTACAGCACAACAGTACAGGCATACCCCGTTTTACGTACACCCGCTTTACGTACACTCGCAAGTACGTACATTTTTTTTAATTGTACCATACCCCCTGTGTACGTACGTGTGCTTCGCGAGTACAGACACCGGAGCATGTATGTAAAGTGAAAATGTACTTAAAGTGAAGCACTACTTTTTTTCCACTTTACGATGCATGTACTGTACTGCAAACATCATATACATGCATACCTGATGTAAATAATGCATTTGTAACCAAAATAAATACAGTAGGCTTTATAGAAAGAAAATCTTTAATGTCAGCTGATTTTTTCTTACTCATGCCCCCACAAAATACATACCCAAAAAAAACATCCCTCTAAATACATGTAACCCCACCCGCCAATACATATTAAAAATGCCCCCGCCAATACATTTTTAAAAGACCCCCACCGCCTCAATACATTTTTAAAAGACCCCCCAATACATTTTTATAAGACCCTCCTACATATTTTTATCATCATCATATCTCCTCCAGCACCCCTCATATCACCCTCCCCTGCATCTCCCTCATATCACCCTCCCCTGCATCTCCCTCATATCACCCTCCCCTGCATGTCCCTCACATCACCCCCCTGCATGTCCCTCACATCACCCCCCCTGCATGTCCCTCACATCACCCCCCCCCTGCATGTCCCTCACATCACCCCCCCTGCATGTCCCTCACATCACCCCCCCTGCATGTCCCTCACATCACCCCCCTGCATGTCCCTCACATCACCCCCCCTGCATGTCCCTCACATCAACCCCCCCTTCCTGCATGTCCCTCACATCACCCCCCCCTCCCTGCATATCCCTCACATCACCCCCCCCCCTCCTTGCATGTCCCTCACATCACCCCCACCTTCCCTGCATGTCCCTCACATCACCCCCTCCCTGCATGTTCCTCACATCACCCACCGCCCCCCACCCCCCTGCATGTCCCTCTCACATCACACAGCGGCGTACAGGATGCAGGCAGCGGCTGCACTGGAGTAGGCTCTGAGCGGGCTTGGGGGGTGATCGGAAAAGCCGGGGAGTGATCGGAAGAGCCAGGGGGTGATCAGAAGAGCCGGGGGGTTATCGGAAGAGCCAGGGGGGGTGATCGGAAGAGCCAGGGGGGGGTGATCGGAAGAGCCGGGGGGGGTGATCGGAAGAGCCAGGGGGGGGGGTGATCGGAAGAGCCAGGGGGGGGGATGATCGGAAGAGCCAGGGGGGGGTGATCGGAAGAGCCAGGGGGGGGGGGTGATCGAAAGAGCCGGGTAGAGGATAAGCCAGGGAAAGGAAGAGCCGAGGGGGAGTGATCTGAAGTCGGGGAAAGGAAGAGCTGGGGAACGGAAGATGGCGCACACCGCCGCAGCACACGCACGCCACCCCCCCATTGCGTATGTTAAAGCGGGGTATGCCTGTATGGTGTTATTAAAAAAAATTCTTTATTCATAAAATTTAAAAAACACAACATCTCCTTTATTAAAGTACAGAAAGTCAAAACATTTACAAAAACATTTACAAAAAATAAACAACAGTTGAACAGTCACGCAAATTCGATCCCCACCAGATTGTCCTTCCAGGGCCGATGCCTTGTATGGCGCAAAATGCCATTAACGGAGTCTCGAACGATTTTCATTAAAAAATCTGAAATTGAAAAATAGTGCCGCAATTCCTTCACAATAGTCCTTCTTAAATTTTCAGGAAGCGCCCATTTTTCGCGATTTCCTTCGTAGTTCACATTGTAGACCCACCCGCAGTACACCAAGTAGGACACGTGGTGCTTAAAAATTAACATGGCATACTTCTGGGGTAAACCAGCACTCATCACCCTATATGTCTCCCTGAGTGCCGGTGGCAGCTCGCGCAGGATGATGTCGGGCACCGTATCGATGCAAGCGTATGTAGGTTGGGTTCTGGGAGCGGGTGTTCTTCTGTGAGCGGGTGTGCTTGTGGCGGCAGGCGAGGGTAGGTTGTCTGGGAGGAAGCTTTCCTCCTGTCTTGGTCGCCGTGTTGTCTCCTGGCGTGGTCTTGACGGGGTTGTCATGTTATCCTCCTCAACGGCATACATGTACACATTCTTCTGGTGGAGGGGTTGCGCTTGGTGTTGGAAGGCGGTCGAAGGTCCCATTCATCACATCCATGCCACCCTCCTGCTCCGGCGTCGGGGATACAGGGGCATGAACACCGCGCAAATTATGTATCCCCGCTATGTTAGTCTCTATCTTCTCCATCCGTCGATCCATCTTCTCCATCCATTGATCCATCTTCTGCATCCGTTGATCCATATTTAGCATGGTCTCTAAAAGCAGATCTATCTTTACCAGCACAGTAGAGTTCCCGGGGATATCCACACTTAACCCATTCAGCATGCGGTCTAACGAGCTGGTTCTTGTGCATGGCGTGCTGTGGACATCTGGGTGGATGGGTGCTACGGAGGATGAGATGGGGGTTCCATGGAGAGAAGCGGCAGCATCGTCGAAGAAGGATGGAGGAGGTGACCTGTGGATTTCCGGGAGAGAAGCGGCAGCATCGTCGAAGAGGGATGGAGAAAGCGACCTGTGGATTTCCGGGCGAGAAGCGGCAGAGTTGTCTAAGCGTAATGGAGAAAGTGACCCATGGATTTCAGGGGTACCAGCGGCAGCGTCGTCGAAGAGCAGTGGCGAAGATGGGCTGTGGGTTTCTGGGAGAGCAGCGGCAGCGTCATGGACTAGTAGTGGAGAAGATGGGCTGTAGATTTCCGGGAGAGCGGCGGCAGAGTCATCGAAGCATAAATGAGGAAGTGGCCTGCGGGTTTGATGGGTTGACTGCCATTTGTTTTGCGTTGAGTGTACATCACCGAATTTCTTCTTGACATAATAAGGCTTACGTGTATTAAAACCCTTAGCCTTTGGGGCCAGCAGAAGGTTTTCTTTATTAGCCTTAGCCTGTCGCTTTGGCCTTGGCTTGGAAACGGCAGCTGCCTTTCGCTTTTTCTGTGTGATAGGCACGGCAGAGGCGAGTGGCTTCTTGCGTCCGTAGAATCGGGGTTGATCCATGGAAGCAGATGGCACAATGCAGTATCTGGACAAGGGCAAGTTCAGATACAGATCATCGAGTGGGAGGCTATGCAAAGTGTGTAACCTTTTATGCATGGCGACGAGGTACAGGTGTTAAAAGTGGGCGTACTCTAATGTGAGTCATTAATGTATAAATACACCATCCATTTTGTGGATTCACTGCACATTGAATACACATCGACTAAACATCGAATATACATTCTTGTGTTTGTATTTCTTTCTACTCGCAGCAATGCCTGTTAAAAAGATTTCAAAGGATCTCAGCATGAGAATTAAGGAGATGTACACGAGCGGACACCGAATTGCAGATATCCAACGCTGGTTAGCTGCTTCTGGCCTCGTTGTGCCATCAACCACCGTGTGCTATCATGCACACGGAAAAACCAAACAACGCACGAGGACACCAACGGTAACTAACGCGTAAGTATATTTATATAACTATATAATACAGTATATCTATTATTGTTTATATTGCTGCATATTAATAGAACTATATATTGTGTAGATCTATCTCATGTTATAGTTATTTCGGTATATTTATATAACTACAGTATATAATAGAGTATATCAATTGTTTATTTTGCTGCATATTAATAGAACTATATATTGTGTAGATCTATCTAATTTTATAGTTATTTCGGTATATTTATATAACTACAGTATGTAATACAGTATATCTATTGTTTATATTGCTGCATATTAATTGAAACATATATTGTGTAGATCTATCTCATTTTATACTATATTTACTGTAAATTATGTGCTGTACTTGTGGCCTACTGCACTGTAACTTACCGGATTGTTGTTTTTCTGTACATTGTAGGGAGACAACTCTTCTGGTTGACAAAATAAGTGAAGAGAAGGATGAGAAGAGTGCCTTAAGGGTCAAATACATGTAACCATGCTGTAAAATGGCTGCAGTCATCTCTCCTGCTGACAGTAAGGCCTGGTAAGTTATGGGCATGCCAGCAGTAATCATGGAGGTTTGCCCTCACACCCTGGTGTGGTGCCCTATGTATGGATGGGAGTGGTCACAGGCTCTGACTCCCTGGTTGGTGATGTCAGAGTTGTGTCAGCCCAGAGGATACATAAGGCTCAGCACTGATCCAAAGTTAGCTCTTCTGGAGATTAAGAGTTCAGAAGCTGTTCAGTTAGTGAAGAGGAAGTTCAGAGTCAGTACACTAAAGGACTAATGAGACTGTGACCAGGGACCTGGCACAGGTGAAGTATCCCTGCGGGGATAGGGAATCTCTACATTAGGAGGACCCTACCTTTCAAAGGGAAGTATGGTGAACAATGGAGGGCTAATTACACCCATTGTGGAAGGCAGTCGGCCCACCGTACCAATAAAGATGACTCTGATAAAAGAAACCCTCGTGTGTAAGTGTGGAGTGATTACACAGGGGGGCTGCACCACAGAGGAGTTCCTCATCAGACTCATCCCCAAGCGGACGCCGGGATCCTGATGAGGTGGAGGCGCTGCACTGGATATAGGTAGGACTCATGCACACTACCTCAGCTGCCTGTCTGGGTTGGCAATCCCCACACACCATCATGCAGGAGACTCAGGAGTCCTGTTGCCAACAGGTGCACCACCAGACATCACACTGTAATGGGGACTGGTTAAACCACAGGGGCCAATATGAGATTGGGTGGGTCAGGCCGGTTCAGAAAACCCGTTACATACACTCTGCAGCAAAATCACAATCTCAATGTATCCGAGACCAGCATAAAGAAGATGAGACGCAGAATTGGATGGAAATATGGACGTGTGAGGTTAGTACTGGACAGTACAGGAGGTTAAAGTGTTGTTTAAGAAACTGTACTGTACCTATAAAATTATTCCTTGTCATTACAGAGCGTACCCTATGATAAGGGACGTTAACAAGATCAAGAGAGTGGTCCAGGCCCAGGCATGGATCGACAGTGGAGAAACTTTCCAGGATTGCATCTTCACTGATGAGTCTACTATTTCGCTGGAGAGATTTGCCACCTTTGCATTCCACAAAAAAGGTTGCATATCTATGAACACCCAGTGAAGATGTATGTGTGGGGTGCCATCTCTAGGCGTGGACCAGGATGCATCGTCATCTTTGAAGGTACAGTAAGGTACACGCTTTTGCCTTATGCACTGTACTAGTGTGCAGTTTTTTGAGCACTTTTCTTTTCTTGTTATAGGAATCACGAATAAAGCTTTCTTCCAAGAGAAAATTGTGCCCGAGATTGTGGAATACATCACACGTGAGTTCCCGGATGGTCACCGTTTCTACCAGGACAACGATCCAAAGCTCACCGCGTCAACAGCGCATATCCTTGAGCGCGGTATCAACTGGGTGAAGACGCCAGCGGAGTAAGTGTGGTAACCGTGTCTCATTTTTTCCCACTGTTTTTACTGTGTACTGTATCTCTTTAACTAATTGTCCTTTTTTTCCCCCTCCAATGACAGATCGCCAGACTTCAATCCTATCGAAATGGTCTGGCATCAGCTGAAGGACCATATCCGAAAAGTCGTGAAACCCTCCAAAAAGGATGAGTTTGCGCAAGGCATAATGAGTTTTTGGAACTATGTACTCACCGTGGAACGATGCAATAAATATATTGACCATATTGCGATTGTGTTGCCCATTGTGATCGCGCGTAATGGGCAAGCATCAGGAAAGTAGTATGGTATAGTACTGTACTGTAGTATTGTAAGTACAGTATGATACAGGTAAGCATGGCACAGATTTTTTTTCCCTGAGAGAGCAGCACCAGCCATCTGGTTACAAAGTATTTAACAGTAGTCACAGTATACAATAGTTCCAGTATAGACTAGTTTGACAGTACTATACAGCACACAATGCCATAATACAGTATGCACATAACTGCACTAATTTTTTGTTTTCTTGTCTTTTCAGAAAAAAAGGATGGACTGGGGAAAAGGGGGGGTATCGTGTAAAGTTTGTAAACTGTTTGTACAGTGTATCTAAACTGCAGTCATGATGTACACAAAACCTCTCCTCTCTCAATGAACTACTGTACTGTACACAGAATGAGGAAGAAGATAAAGACGGAAACAATTATATTATATATATATATATTATTATATATTATATATTATTAATTAATATTATTATCAATGTGCATTATTTGTTCCTGATAAAATAAAATAAATATTTCTTTACATTCATGATAATCATAATCATTGACAACACCCCCCCCCCCACACACACACACACCTACACCAAAGAAAAAGAAAGAATGACTAAAAAGTGGTAATTTACTGCATGAATCAGATAATGTTTTTTTTTAACTCTCAATTTCACAGTTCTGTGCAAATCAGATTTACATATCAAATTCGAGAAGGGATTATCAAAAGCGTTACCGTAAACAAAGCCTCAAAGGGTTGGGGGGTGGATGGGTGAGTCATGCGCAGTAATCATCAGCTACCTCCCTTCCAAAAGAGGATTACAGAGAGGTGACTCAAAGCCAACAGTAAAATTAGGAAAATTAGGCACGCAGGCGCAGAGAGGTGATGCTCGGCTAGGGATGGACGATTAAAAACACAATGGCAAGCTTTAGAAACGGAATGGTTCTGGAGAGGTGTCTGTCGATAAGAGGTTCAAATCCTTGAGCGAGCCTTGTGTGTGTGCGTGGGGGAGGGGGGTACAGGGTACAGCTGCATGAAGGATTAGCTGTACAGCAGTTCAAAGAAATGGCATATTTTCAAAAGGCAGGTTATCATTATAATTTGATCCCTACACCCCCAAATACATAAAAAGCAGAAAAATCAACCATGTGCAGTCAAACGCACAGTGTCGCAGTCAAAAGCTACAGCACAGATTGAAAATCGTAAAATCAAGATGGTTTAGGCAGGCTTGAGGAGAAAAAAATAATATATATATTTTTTTTTTGGTCACTCACTCTTGAACTTTGCAAGCAAGCAGTGGTGAACTTACAGATGCATGCGCAGTAATAATCAGCTATCAAGCAGGAATGTGATTGAAACCAGAAAGACACACATTCAAAGGAATGGTGTGGGAGAGGTGTACTGTACTGTAGATAAGATAAGAAGTTGAAATACTGAAGTGCAGTAAATGATCCTGTGTGTGTGCGGGGGCGAGCGAGGGGAGAGCGCTGTATATGCCGAAATGTGATACTGTTACAGCACACGCCTATGCGTTTCAACAATTTTCAAATGAGACATACAGCACTGCACATGCATGTATAAATATGCAAATTTACAATTACTGCGCGCGCACACGCAGACTGTGTACTTACGTAGGTTGAACTGCTAAAGTATTAGACTTTGAAGACAACAGCTCGCGAACGCCCCCCTTAGTTTTTAGACGGTATTGCAGTATTGCAGACAGCGCTAATAAAATGCTAATATTACGAGCGCTAAAATACCGCAATACACTCTGGGGAAAAAAACATACTGCATCTGCCCGCGGTTATCAGAGTTGCGCCGCTACGGCCGCACTAGGGTAAAGGCGGCCGCCACTGTACCTTGAGCTGACGTGTTCTGTTGAACGCAACTTTCGCGTATGCTAAGGTTGCGTTGCTCAGTGCATCCCGCTTAAGGGCAGAATTTAACGCAAACAGGGTAACGAACGAGCAAAGTTGGACTTAGAAAAAATTCCTGAAAAAGTCAGTTTTAGAGCGCAAAGTGCCTGTTTGCGTTGCTTAGTGCATCGTGTTCAGCGCAATATCACGTTCTTAAGTGACTTAACGGAGCTTAGTACATGACCCCCATAGTTCTCTGTAAAGCATCATTAGCAAATAAATAAATAGAAGATGGTACTGTGTTAGCCGTAGAATAGACAAAGAAAAGTAAGGTAGAAGTTATACCTTTTTAAATAGCTAACTTGTGATTAAAAGTGTGCAAGCTTTCAGGGCCACAAATGTTGCTTATTCGGGTACAAGAATATGCCTGAAAAAAGACCTTTCTATTCTTCTTTTTAACCACCAGTTGGCTATTAAAGGTATAATTTCTACTGTACCATACATTTCTTTGGCTAGCACAAAAGAAATACAAGTAGCTTGTTGCAGGGTACATGCAACTACACACGCTGGGTCTCTTTACAAGGCTTATTTATTGAGCCTTAAAAAAACATACAGCACACAAAACAAAATAGCTTCTCCTCAGCATGGCAAACAAAGCAGCTTCTTATAAACATGTTCTTTGCAAACAGACCTTCTAGCAGTAATCTACTCAGTATTTCAGTCCTCTCTCCTGACCAGCTAGCCTCCATGTGTGCACAGCCTGGGGGTTTTAAAACACCTTGATCATGCAGCTGGTGTCAGACTAATTAAGCAGCCCTTCCCAACTTAACCTCGTCACTGCTGCACTGCAAGCCTAAACATAGTTTTGCCAGGTATATGGCTGGTGACGTTCATTCACCCTGTCACATTCCTCCCCTGCTAGTGTTTGACTGGTGCCACACACGGCTAAAGCCAATCATCCACCCCTTCTCTAGAAAAGAAGTCAGCATTAGCATTTTCTTTTCCAGGCCTGTGCTGAATCTCAAATGAGAAGGGTTGGAGGGCCATATACCACCTGGTCAATCTAGCATTGGAGTCCTTCATACTATTTAACCACTTTAATGGAGCATGGTCCATCACCAGAGTAAAATGGACTCCTGCCAGGTAATGCCTCAAAGCCTCGATTGCCCACTTTACTGCGAGGCACTCCTTCTCAATCACTGAGTAGTTTTTTCCCTCGAGAACAATTTCCTACTCAGAAAAAGGATCGGATGTTCCACTCCCTCAAACTGTTGTGACAACACTGCCCCTAGCCCTATCTCTGATGCATCGGTTTGCACTACAAAAGGCCTGTTGAAGTCTGGGCTTCTAAGGACAGGACCCTCTAATAGACACCTTTTTATGTCCTCAAAGGCTCTCTGACATTCCCTTGACCATACCACTTGTGTAGGGGCACACTTTTTTCTGAGGTCTGTTAGTGGGGCTGCAACTTCCGAGTAGTTGGGGATGAACCTCCGATATTACCCTGCTAAACCCAACAGGGAGCGTACCTGCGTTTTTATTTGGGGGGTCGGAACTTCTTTCAGGGCAACTACCTTGTCGGCTAGTGGCCTTACTTTTCCACCTCCCACTGCATACCCTAAGTATTTGGTTTCCGCCTTACCTAAGGCACATTTCTTAGGGTTGGCTGTGAGTCCTGCCTCTCTTAGAGATTTGAGGACCGCTTTCAGCCTATTTAGATGGGCCCGCCAGTGTTTACTATAAATGACAATGTCATCTAGGTAGGCTGCGGCATAAGCCCCATGGGGTCTCAGCACTTTATCCATGAGTCTCTGAAATGTGGCTAGGGCTCCATGCAGTCCAAATGGCATTGTCACAAACTGGTATAAACCCATGGGAGTGGCAAAGGCTGTTTTGAACTTGGACTTTTCCTCTAAAGGTATTTGCCAGTATCCTTTTGTTAAGTCCAGCATGGATATATATTCCGCGTTACCAAGGGCGTCAATTAACTCGTCCACCCTTAGCATCGGATTTGCGTCAAACTTGGGTAACAACAACATCACCTGATCTCCTGGGTGAAACACTCTCATACGAGCATTTTGATTGTAATGTCTCTCCTGACTGTCCTGGGCTGATCTAAGATTCTCCCTAGCAAAATGCCCGACCACATCTAGGCGCTTCCTAAGGTCCAATACATATTGCAGGGTATTCTTAGAAGGGGACCGCTGTTCCTCCCAGGACTCCTTTAGGAGGTCTAGGATACCCCGGGGTTTGCAGCCATACAGCAGTTCAAATGGAAAGAATCCCGTGGAGGCCTGGGGAACTTCCTGCACTGCAAACAGCAGAAAAGGGAGAAGTTCATCCCAGGCTCTCTTTTCTGAATCTACAAATTTCCTCAGCATCCCTTTTAGAGTTCGGTTAAATCTTTCCACCAATTCGTCAGTCTGTGGATGGTAGACCGATGTCCAAACAGACTTGACCTCTAGTAATTTTAAGACATCCTGCATCAGTTTAGCTATAAAATTTGTACCTTGGTCTGTCAACATAACCTGGGGAAATCCAACCCATGAGATCAGCTCCAACAACTTGTTGGCTTCTTGCTTCGCCGTTACTGTTCTCAGGGGGAACGCCTCAGGATATCTTGTAGCATAGTCAACTATTACAAGAAAAAACCTGTGTCCTTTCGCAGAAGGTTGTAGAGGTCCTACCAAGTCTACCCCAGTCCTCTCAAAGGGAACTGACACCAAGGGTAGAGGAACCAAAGGGGCTGGTTTTTGTCCCTTCGGACTAGTTAGCTGGCACTCCGGACATGCTGCACATAACTTAGCAATATCACTATGCATCCCTGGCCAATAGAATCGGGATGAAAGATGGTCCAGTGTTTTATCCCTGCCAAGGTGACCACCCCAAGGGACTGTATGGGCTAGAGTGAACACAGATTTAACAAACGCCTTGGGAACCAATATCTGTCTGGTGACCTCCCCTGTTTGTGTGCCTATTCACCCTATACAGGATATAATTTGATAATTCAATATGGGGGAATACTATCACCCCCTGTGCATTCAATATCTGCTCATCAATTTTTACCACCTTATCATACTGTCTAGCAAGGACTGGGTCTTCCCTTTGCCTCTGGCAAAAATCAGGGAGGTATAGGTCTGGTAAATCTCCAGTGCCCATATACCCCTCCCTCTGGCCATCCCCAGCCATCACTTGTGACTTCTGGCTACTAGAATGGTCACCTTGAGACCCAGATTTCGGCAACCTGTCCTGTTTGTCAGAGCGTCTTTGCTTCCGAGTCTTTTGAACCCGGTGTCTACTGGGAAAAAGGTCTGCCGAGAAGGGGAACACTTTGCCAGGGTTCTCCTGAGCCTTAGGATAAGGCTCCTCGTGAGAGACTGAAGCCATTAGGATCGAAAAGAAAGGCCAGTCCCGGCCGAGCACAACGGGGGCAGGGAGCCAAGGAGCGACTCCTACTTCGAGGTAGACCTCCTGACCTTTTACCTGTAGCCGGATTTTGGCCGTCGGATACCGTTTTACATCGCCGTGTATACATTCTATACTCCATGGAGAGTCAAAAGAACACACGTTAGGCGGAAACAGTTCTTGGAAGACCAGAGTTTTCCCAGAGCCCGAATCTACAAGGGCCTGGGCGGTTTTTCCCCCAACCTGGGCTGGAAATAGCCAGGGCTTGTAATTTTCTCCAGTGAAGGCCGAGGCGACAGTCCTGCTGAATGAACAATCCATCTGTGGACAGTCCACCTGCCGGTGGCCTTGTTCTCCACAGGCGGAACATGGAGAGGGTTCCCTTGCTGGAGGGGGGTCGTGGATAGCGCTCCGCTGGACTGGATACTGGAGACTAGGCATCTGGTGGGTCCTGTGGGCGATGTCCTCGGAAGTTCCTCTCATTTGACGACAAGCTGACATCAGGAAGGGGATGAGGGTCTCGGCGGTGCCCGGCGTTTTGACTTCTTCCTTGTTGGAAGGACTGCTCCTTTCGTGGCACTTGGCAGTTGCGCATGGAAGGGCTGTAGTTTCCCCGTTGTTCCAATCTCCCACTTTGGGTCTCCGCAAGTGCTGGTGAAGTTGGATCCGTCGGGTCCAGGCCACTCGCTTGATCCTCGGCCCCAAGGAAGTTCTCAATGAGTCGGACCGCCAAAGCTAGGGTTTCAGCAGCATGTTGTTTTACCCACGAGGGTACGGAAGGGGGTATTATCTGTAGGAATTGTTCCAAAACCACTTGCTCAAGAATTGCCTCCTTAGTGCGCTCCTCGGGTTGTATCCAGCGAGTACACAAGTCCAATAACCGCTGAGCGAGAACCCGGGGTCTCATCTTAGCGGTGTACTTCAGGTTCCGGAACTGCTGCCGGTAGGTCTCTGGGGTCAGACCTAATTGATCCTGTATGGCGGCTTTTACTTGTCGGTAGTCCATTGCCTGATCTGCTGGGAGGCCCTGATATGAGGCCTGGGCTTCTACTATGAGGAGCGAGGCCAAAGTAGTTGCCCAGCGTTCTGTAGCCCAGCCATGAGCTTTGGCAACCCTTTCAAATGTCAGTAGAAAAGCCTCTGGATCCTCGTTCGGAGCCATTTTCCTCAGGAAAACGGGGGTTTGTTTGCAGGTTCTGGACTGGCAGACCCATGGAATTGGGTCAGCAGCCTGGCCATCCGCTCATCCTGTGCTGCCTGCTGCTGCAATAGTCTTTCATCTCTCTCTGCTTGTAGTTGGGCCTGCTGGCACAGAAACTTTAAAAAAAAATTCTTCCATTTTTCTCATTCTTGTGTGTGTGTGGCCCTTTTACTGCAGGGGCCTTTCAAAATCCCACTTCTGACACCATATGTTGCAGGGTACATGCAACTACACACGTGCGGTCTCTTGACAAGGCTTATTTATTGAGCCTTAAAAAACATACAGCACACAAAACAAAATAGCTTCTCTTCAGCAGACAAAACAAAATAGCTTCTCTTCAACATGGCAAACAAAGCAGCTTCTTATAAACATGTACTTTGCAAACAGACCTTCTAGCAGTTATCTCCTCAGTATTTCAGTCCTCTCTTTTTACCAGCTAGCCTGCATGTGTGCACAGTCTGGGGTTTTTAAAACACCTTGATCATGCAGCTGGTGTCAGACTAATTAAGCAGCCCTTCCCAACTTCACTGCTGCACTGCAAGCCTAAACATAGGTTTGCCAGGTATATGGCTGGTGACGTTCATTCACCCTGTCACATAGCTACAAAAGTATTACTTTCACAATAGCATATTTTCAGCTGCACCCGCATTATCCAGCAATTCTTAAGAGCCTTATATGCTTTATTATATTAATTTATTTTGGTTTTACAATGTTACTTCTGGATTTTTGTACTCTGCTTGAATTATGCTTGTACACATAGTCGTAAAAGAGAAACAGCGAACAAGTCGTGTTTCAATTAAGAAATTTGATGCTACCATGGAGTTCATACCATGGAGTGCATAAAATAAATGTAAATACTGTATTATATTTAATAAATTCATGTTTCCTCAAAGGAGATTTTTGTTTCTGCATCTTATAGAGGAACCCTGAACAGGTACTATTTCAGTATTTAATACTGAAATCTTGCACCACTACAGTACTGTACAGTATATGGGGTCTATGTTTGAGCAAAACTGGGGCATTTTCTCCCTGCACATACAGTATCTATCAAAGCATTTCCCCCCATCTGCTCCATGTGGAGTGTCAGTAGGACGACTTGGTGAGGAGTTACCTGGTTACCTGGTTCACAGATTATAATGAGATGTATCAGTTTGCATCTCTCTACACCACTCTTCTGCCTTTTATTTGCCATAAAAAAATCCTCCACATCTGAAGTGACGTAAGTTTAACATCTGCAAATGTATGAAACTTCTTATATATGCAGCGCCACTGCTTCAAAAAACAGTGCGTCTACACATACTTCTCTATGCTGATTTGTTACATAATGTAGATCCCTATGTGTACAGTATATACACAATCATACTCTTAATATAGTTGGGATGTCCAGACGTCCCAGTTTAGCTGGGACAGAAATGTTTTTAGGCCTCTGTCCCGACTTTTTGGTCCACTTTTCTATCGGTGTCGCCGCGCATGCATGATTGACGCTTGCCAGCCGTGCATGGGAATAAGCGACCGTCAAGCGCACATTGCTCATGTGCAGTCGGCGCTCTCCAAACACAACTGTGCATGCACAACATTTGTCCCGTTTTTTTTCCAGTACAAATATGGTCACCCATATAGTTTATATTGGATTGTTAGATAAAGTGTATGTTAAAATGACCGTTTGATTTTAGCCTATGTTGCATTATGGGAAAGTAAAACGCACACTAAGAACTGAAGCTGTCAGTATATGCAAATTTGACATTTAAGGACTTAGCCAACTAGTCTGATTTAATTGTTTTTTTTAGGCTTACATTTACTATCATTTCATGAGAGCCATTACAGATTGCAAATGAGTGAGAAAGGCAGTTGTATTTTTAGAGAATTCAACCTTTAGTCTAATCATGTCCAAATGTAAACATTTTGTCTTACCTTATGCCAATTAAGATTTATCTTACATACAATGTTTGTTCAATAGGACCATGTAAGTTATTGGTCAAGATGGGTGATGTTTATGCTCTCAATGTAGCAGTTAATTTGACACTGAATCATCTTTTAGTCATTCCGTTACAGAGAAACAATTTATTCTTATTCCTGAACGAAACTATCATTTTAGTTGCTCAATACAGAAAGTTTATAGGAATCTCTATCACCTAATTATGTCTTGTTTTCCCGTGGCAAGTTCTTTATTTTCCCATCCTTACTCAGGTGCCAAAGATAGATACAGTAGTACTACTCAATACTATTAACTCGTATAAACCTTTCTTATGGAATGTAGCCTTCCATGAACATTCTGTTCTTTTTTTAATGAACATGCAGGTCAGAAGTGGGAAATGTAATGCATAATTTTGTGTGTAAAATTCACGACTGTATTTTAAACCCTTGCTGTGATTAAATGCAGGAGCAACTGAAATGTGAAAAAAAGGATTTAACATGTATATTCACATATGCAATATTACTTAACTGTCAGCTTTTCAGCTTTACCTAAAAGGTGATATGATGTTTGGCCCAAATCATAGCGGAGGAACTAAAGAAATGATAAAATATGCACTGCACAGGACATTTTGCACTAGAAAAATGAAAAGGGTAGCAGTCTACAGGTGAAATAGCAGTGAAGTTCTTTTGTTTTGCCAGGCCTCTGGCCTACGCTCTCTGGGACATTCGGATGAAATACTTAGAGCATTTAGGGACCTATTCTATATGCCGGAGTGGCAGCTGCCACTTCAGAAAACTTTTTTTGGACTGCTTTGCCTGATTATTTCCCTTCAGGCATATTTTTGACAGATCGGAACTTAACATAGGTTGAGCAAGTGACAATCAGTATATTGAGGAACAGGGTGCAACTAAGGGATGGTGAAGATATAACAGAAAAGATAAGCCAGAGAAGGGATCCCAAAAATCCCCTATTTGGAGTGCACTCAATATTCTTATATAGTTATTTAAACAGAGATGGAAATGTCAAGAACTTTCTTGCTATCCCAAGAGAGATAAACAGAGATCAAAAAGCTGCACTGAAGTTCCAAATAATTGCACAAATGTGAAAATGGTTAAAAATGAAAATGAACCTTTAATACTGTAATACTAACAAAATAACTGTGATGTTCCTAAAAAGTCACAAAAATCAAATCAAATAATCTAAAATGGAGGGAGTGGGTGTTTTCCTAATGAATCAAATGCTTGCCTCAAAAGAGCTTATTCTCATAGCTCCAAGGATATCAGTTCCAATAGCCATGGGTTCTAGTCCTGTTTGGGTCTTTCACCATTCCAGTCTTTAAGTTGGCGCTATAGGCTTATTAATTCTATATAGTTGGTATGGAAATCTTTTAGGAAGTGTGGGATGGGACTCATATAAATATAGATTGCATAGACATTAGCATATCTCCCATCATACCTAGGTGTGGTCTTTTTTCAGCACAGGCATGTCTCCCTAATTTATTTGGAGGAAGGTTTGAGGGGATATATATACAACTGGAGACACTACAAAATAAAAAGTCTCTACTGTCTTTGACCGTGGTAAATAAAAAGTCACCCAGTCTCTCTCTTTTTTGAGACTGATTTACATATCAAGGCTTAAAGAGGACCAGAAGGCAACTTACTCACAAATAGCATGCTTCTGCATCAAATGAGAACTTGTCATTAATCATTCCCCAACACACACACACAACACTAACATCTCAAATTATCTCACTCTCTCTCTGTCCCTCTCTCCACCCAACCTCCTCCCCTCCCCCACACCCCCAGTCCGCAGACAGATTTTGGCGGGTGGGACGGATTTGGCCACGGGGTCTTGGAAACAAATTTGGACTGGTTTGCCCATCTCTAATTAAAGATAATATAGGAAGTCCCCCCTTCTCTTCGCATTATCGATCGAACCCCTGGCAGCAATAATCAGAGATGATATAAATATTCAGGGTATCCAGATTGGAGAAACAAACTGCAAGATCTCATTATTCGCTGATAATATAATACTATCGCTAGCCAACCCATTGATATCCCTACCAAATTTGCAATCTCAATTAGACCAATTTGGACAGGTTTCAGGATACAAAATAGACAATGATAAATCTGAAGCACTAAATTTGTCGCTCCCCGCCCAAGAAGTTAAGCTTTTACAAGCAAACTTTAAATATAAATGGTCTCAAACACACATCAAATATCTAGGAATATACATAACAAACACATACAATTTATTGTATCAATATAACTACCCACCCCGATTTGAAAAAATTAAAAAAGATCTGCAGTCCTGGAACGACTATCAAATATACTGGATCGGAAGGATAACAGCGGTAAAAATGAATATCTTACCTAGGCTGTTGTACTTCTTCCAAACTCTCCCGATAAAAGTTCCGATTAGGGAGCTCAAGAATATACAAAACAGAATCTTCCAATTTATCTGAAAGAATAAAAGACAGAGGGTCGCAAGATCGGTAATGTTAGCATTAAGATCGGGGGGGGGGGAGATGGGGGTGCCTGATATTATGAAATACTTTCATGCGGCCCAACTAAAACAAGCAGTAATGTGGAATTGCAAGCCAACAACTTGTGGTTGGCTGGGAATCGAGTCTTCCTATGTGGGCCCTTCCACTCTAGCGGCGGAACTTTGGTGCTCTGGGGAGGGGGAGAGCCCCACTGGAAGATTCAAACTTGGGGCGATGGGGTGCACATGGGACATCTGGTCCAAAAGCAAAAAAAAATACGCCCTTTCCACCCACCCCTCTAGCCTGGTCCCAATAGTCCATAATTCTAGGTTCCCACCGGGGTGTTTCCCCAAATATGTGGAGCAACTCAGAAGTATGGACATACTAGCAGCAAAAGATCTTATTAAAGAAGAAGAGATCCTCTCATACCAGGAGTTAAGGCAAAAAACTCTCAGACAGAACCTCCCAATTTTTAGCTACTTACAGATATGACATTTTCTCCAAAAGTTTTCCCAGAAATCCAAATTCCCCACCCTGACGAACTTTGAGAAATTATGTATGGAAGGCCTTTATAGAGGTGGTTTGATCTCGGAGATATACACGGGGATAGCATCTCACGCAACATCCCAACCTCACAATTATATGCGGAAATGGGCTAAAGACCTAAACATGGAAATAGATAATGACGACTGGAGGGATATCTGGGAACCGGCAGCCAAAACATCAATTTGTACAGTCACGAAAGAAAATATATACAAAATCTTATTTCAATGGTACCTAACCCCAAGTAGACTGAGCCAGATTTACCCAGGAACACCAGATCTCTGCTGGAGAGGATGTGGTTTGAGAGGGGACATGGTCCACATTTGGTGGAATTGCCCACGAATTCAGTTATTCTGGACCATGATCCAAAGCTTGATATTCGAGAGCACAGACCTGAGAGTGCCTATAGACCCGCTGACCTACCTATTAGCAAAACCATTACAGGAACTACAAACTCCAGTAAGCAAACTTATATCATTTATACTTACAGCAGCTCGTGGTTCTATAGCAGGCGCATGGAAAGACATAAATCCCCCATCTAGGCGGGCAGTCATATTAAGAGTTAGCAATGTTAAATGAAAAGCTATCAGCCCAATTAAACCACTCCCTCGACAAATTCGATAAGATATGGGAACCCTGGTCCCTAGATTAAAATATATATAAACCTTGGTTCCTTAACAACAGGTAGATTGGTTGCCCCCCCCCCCCCTCTTAGGTCACCCTCCTTCTTTCTTTACCTCCTCTCTAGTTCTACCTATATCATAGGTACATAAGCACAACTTCCAAGATTTGTTCACAAAACTGTTATAGTTCCCTATCTGGATTAGAAATGCTATATATGTTATTATGTTAAAAATCCCACAAATGCTTCGTGGAACAACTACCTTGTGATGCGTATGTCAATGTTTAAAGAGATGTTACTGTACTGTGAAAACAATAAAAAAGATTGGAAAAAAAAAAAAAGATAATATAGGAAAATGTATCTATTTTCAGTACATGTAATTCAAGGACTGTCGGATTCCTCCCACTCCTTAACTCCTATTACCTTTACTTGTTGCTTGTATGAACTCTTAGAGGCAAGCATTTGATTCAATAGGAACACACCCACTCCCTCCATTTTACATTATTTTGTTTTTTTGCGACTTTGTAGGAACATGATAGTTACTTTAGTAGTATTATTAAAGGTTAATTGTTAACCATTACCACATTTGTGTAATTATTTAGAACTTCAGTGCAGCCCTTCGATGTCTGTTTTGTCTCTTTTGGGATAGCAAGAAAGGTCTTGACATTTACATCTCTGTCCACATAATTATACAGGAATATTGAGTGCACTCTAATAGGGGCTTTTTGAGATCCCTTCTCTGGATTCTCTTTTTTTGTAAATTTTTTGACAGTAAGAGACAAAGAGATTGATAGATTGAGAGACGAACATGGCAGAGTAGTGGCGGGCCTTGCAAACATAGGAGTGGAGGGCTTCAGCTAAGTCAGCAGCATGAAGCTTAAGCCTTTAGGAGGGCAATGAGGAGACGGCAACACAGCAGGATAGAAGGGGCAAGAAGATGTCAGGCAGGTAGAGGGAGTCACCAGGAGTCTGAGCCCTTGTCATAAAAGGTTACAGAGGTACAGATATAGTTTATTATAGTAGAAAAAAGGGATATACAAGGTAAGCATATATCAGTGGTATTGACATACACGATTCATTCTAAAGAGTTAAAACATAGAATTAATATATTTTGTTATGTTTTTAAATCGGATGCCAAAATTGCAGAAAACTTCAGAGAACCTCTAATGATTGCATATAAAAGAGGTCATGTCATAACATCAGAAATTCCCTAGTGAAGGCAGATTTACCACAAACAGTATCTACATCCTCTTGGTTACCAAAAAGGAAGGGTATGTTTCCCTGCAGGGAAATGTAACAATGCAATATGTGGAGATGTGTTTGTTTCATCCTAGGAAGTTTAAACCATTTACGATTGATAGATACTTAGATTTTGACATCTTTTGTCGTTTATATTATGAAGCGTCCGTGTGGATTTCTGGATGTCGGTGGGGCCACTAGTTCTTAAGTAAACGTTAGAGTGAACATAAAAGTAGGGTAAGGAACGGGGATGAAAAGTCTCCAATTGCTAAGCATTTTACTTAAGTGGACACACAGTTAGTCAATTGAGGTTTCAAGCAATAGATTCAGTTGATGTACCAAGATGAGGTGGCAATAGGAAGTTTCTTCTGAGCACAAATTGCAGTGGAATAATATATTAAATACTGTACTTTGATCCCACATGGGATGACCGAGAAAAAGGACTTTTCATGACACTTGTACTGTAATAGAGGGGTGGTATTGTCCTTTTGTCATAGGAGTGGCTACTACAGAATAGAATCCCAGTGGCTCAAGCAGTAGTGCAGGTAGAGAAGGTGCATAGGGACAAGAGTGGAGCACACCTGAGCATGCGTATTTCTACTACAAAGTATACATTACAATGTCTACAATTGTAGACAAAACGTTTATATAGTTGAAAAAAAAAATTAATATAGGAAGAAATATAAAAATAAGAGTAATTTAAAAGTCTCTTATCAAAATTGAGTTCAGCAATGGGGACCTTTCAGAGAGAGGAATATTAGCATTGCTAAGTGCAGGACTTAGCATAAGTATGGCTAGACCAAATAAGAGGATGTTGAATACTGATTGCAACATTCAGACACATGGTGAACAATTTATGCAACATCTCTTATGTATCATACTAAATGAAGATTTATAGCATTGATAATATAAAAGTTTTACCTAGAAACCGTTGTGTCTAAATACAACAGTCTTTAAATATAGGAGGTTATGCTAATAATTCCTTTATAAGATAGGGAAAATAATGTTTAAAGGAAGCGTTTTCAGTTTGGTGTAATATTTTTATTATGTGCATATAGAGGAAAACATATTCCTAAATAAGGAAGCTATTATAGGATAGGAGAGTTTAGCAATGCTTATACTCCTCTACGGGGAGTGGCACAAAAAGGTTTCTGTGGATACCTGGCATGAATTGGTTGATCAAGCGTGGGGCATGCACTTTGGTGGCTGGTTCCCAGGACCATGCTTCCGGGCCATAACCCTTCCAGTCCACAAAATAATCTAGCCACCTGCCAATTCTCTTGGCATTGCAAATTGCTTGTACCTCAAACTCGGGCTGACCCTGGATCTACATAGGGGTTGGAGGGCTCCGGACTCAATTAGGAAAGGAGTTAGGAATAGTGGGTTTGAGTACCGAAACATTGAATACTGGGTGTATTTTCCAGGAAGCCGGTAGTTGAAGACGATACACCATAGGGTTGATCTTCTGAGTGATCACAAATTGTCCTAAAAACTTGGGAGAAAACTTCTTTGAGGTGTTTCTCAACAGAAGATCCAGAGTAGACAGTCACACTCAATCTCGTGGTTGGTACAGGTGCAGCCAGCTTTATTTCCACCCTGCCGCGCACATGTGCTGGTGCACTGTGGACCAAACGTGGAGTCATCACAGTCAAGTGCAGAGCAAGGGAGAATTGCCCATCAGGATTAACACAGCTGGGGTCCATGCTTCTGAATGGGACTACCGCTGCATTAATCCTATTGGGCCGCACCAGTCTGGAACAGCTGCGCAGTGAGAGCAGATATAAGAGATCCCTCTCCCTGCACAGCTCTAACAGGCGATCATGCTGCTTTTATTATTATTTTAATTACATGGTATTGAAGCAGGGGGTCTCTGGAGCTGAACCGCATTCATTTCAGCTCCCGAGTTACAAGCCCCATTATTGGGTGCCGGTATCTCCTGCAAGTTTAAATGTCCTGGTCACGTGGGCCGTGACACCTGAGAATTAAACTTGCAGGAGATATCGTCACCCCATACCGGGGCATGCAACTCGGGAAGCAGGGGGTCCGTGGACCTGAAATGAATGCATTTCAGCTCCGGAGACCCCCTGCTCGATACTATGTAACTAAAATAAAATAGAAACAGAGCGATCTCCTGTTAGAACTGTGCAGATAGAGGGACCGATTCCTTCTGCTCTCACTGTGCAGCTCTTTCAGACTGATGCAGCCTAGTAGGATTAACGCAACGGGAATCCCATTCAGAAACAGAGATCCCATCGCGTAAATCCTTATGGGCAATTAGTCTGGCTGTGGGGAAGCCGCGATCTAGCTTCAGCAGACTGAATTTTACTTGCCATGTCCTTGAGGAAAACTGCTTAATAAAGCTGACTGCATTTGTAGCTGCACTTCCCTGGGTAAAAACAAAAACGGATTTAACTAACTCAAAACCCCCAAATTTGTAAATCAAAGTGTGCCCTAAAAGGTTTATAAAGCAAAGTATATCTATAAAGAACCACTTAGGTGGAGTTTGTATGCTGTTTTGAAGCCCCTTTTGGGAGTTCAGAATAAAAACAACCTCTCAGTAATACTAGTACTACTACTATGAGTATTAGCACTAACATCATCATGTCTGCTTTGCAAACTGCTGCTGTGTAGATTACGTATAGCACCCACGCCATCATCATCCTCACTACTATTGATTATCATCATCAAGATCATCTAAATCACCATCATCAAATGCATTACCATCATGAGACAATAGTGATTGTGTTTTGAGTGACCTATTGTTTCCATCTTCACCTGCGACATTACACTGTGTTGTCTGATTGCTGCAATCCCCATTTGTCTTATGCGGGCTATATAAGGTTGCCTGACATTTTGTGTTGTGGTGGTGGGTCACTTAAAGAAGAGGTGCCAAGATGGGTACCCGGTTTCCCATTTTCACAACTGTTCTACATAAGCAACATGTAACTGTAGCCAGATGCTTTGAGGGTTGAAAACAATGCCACACAATAGCTCTTGTATTCAAAGTATGGGTAACGGGAGACATAGCTGGTGTTTCTGGATGAACTTGTGAATGTAATCATTGTCGTCTATGTTGTAGTGCAGGTGGTGGTGTTGACCCAGGGTGGTCAACATCATAATCATCATTAGAACCAGAACCACAGTTGGTTAATTGTCGTAGTGATGATGATGTCTGTGCAACAGAGGGTGTTGTTGTTGATGTGGATGAAGGAAACACCAATGTATGTGATGTTGATGATGTTTACATCTGTTTATTATTGTTGTTGTTATTATTATTATTATTACTGAGTCTATTGTTTGCTTTACTTGTGATAGAATCTACTGTATATTTTCACAATTGTGAGGAACGATCACAGTATCATCACTTTTTATAACAAACATTATCGTATTCATCATTGCCCTAGTCACCACTACCACCCACTACCACCACCAGTGCCACTTACAGTAAATCACAGTCTTTAGCAACATTCTCATTATCACCAGAACCCTCAATCATAACAAGTGATATTTGAATGGATGAATCATCAAGTCCACCCCTCTGCTCCTCAATGTCATCAAGTCCTGTGATTGGGACTCTCTCTCTCTCTCTTCAACATCTGACTGTTTAAACAGCTCTTCGGAGTCTAGTAATTGCCATGTCAGGGCTTGTTCAGCTGTAATATCTTTTTGGACTTTGACAAGAAGGGCATGCCTTTTGTAAATTATTTCATAATGGTGGCTTGTTTGCAATTTTTAACATTCTCAATATTTTGCTTCATCCAAAAATACCAAGTACTAATTACTTGTTCAAGTTGGCTCAGAAAGTGACTGGTCAAAACAGATTCACTCAAAATGTATCTTCCTGTCCAGAAATAATGAATTGGGTAGAAGTGAGATATTACCATGTGAAGCCCTGTATAGTCTTGTGCTCTGTAAAAGATGTAAGCCTTTCTTGCACAAAATACCCCTGTGATGCAAAAGATTTGGCTACTGTGTATTCTTCTTTTAAAAAATGCAAACGCCCTTTCAAAACAAAACAGGGCACATTCCCAACACCTCTAATATTAGGTAGCAGGCTGCATTATATAGATAACAAAGGCCCATAATTTATGCTCTCCCATAAAACACCTTCAGGACCCATAGAATTAAATAGGCTAGAAGGTATCCTCTGATATTGGAAAGCTTATTACGGCATAGCGACAATTAGTAAACATGGCCGCAAATGAGAGACAGATGCAGTGAGAGCAAGCAATCACCACAAGTTTACCTTTTCTCTCTCTCTTTTTTTTTTTTTAAACTCACCAAGGCCAAATATCTTAGTGAAAACAAGATTTTTTTTTTAAAGCTATGACTTTCATGCATTAATCATTATTTCTACATTGATTACAGTAACCTTCATCTCGCTGACTGTCCTACTTTTCTGCTCCACCACAGCAATCTATTTTCACTTCTGCACATCGATTCATTGAATTCTGTTAAATGTGCTACTGTCTCTTTCTTTGAAATTATCTTTGCTTGCTCCTATGAATTCCTGCATTATTATCAAGGATCTTCTCATATAACTGCATAACACTTCACTGCTTTTACTGCATTTCATTATTTATTAAGCTGTCAAATTGGAATCTTCTGTACAGTTTTTGTTGCTGAAATGTCCTTGCAGAGTAGGCTGCAAAGAATGTGTACAGGGGTTATTAATCATGCACAATAGAATATTTATATACAGTACTATAATATGGACATGTAACCACTTCAGTTACCTTGTACCGCTTAATGAACTTCACAAGGGCTGGCAGGCTGATCGTCCTTATAACGTTCACTGAACGGGCTACATTTGCTAATTTGCATTTACCGTATCCTTCTGTTCCAGACATCAGGCAGCAGGTCTACTATCAATGAGGGATCATATTACTAGTGATCATTTGAAGTTTTGAGGCGAATTATTCAAAATATGATCTGAATGCGAATTAAACGGTAACAAATTACATTAGATTCCTTCCATGGAGACTTTGTGAAACAAATCTAAGCACATACTAATTCCTTAATGTGTGTTGTTGTTCACTTTGGGATTGTGAGGGAGAAGGTGTGTGGGACTGGGTTAGTGGCAGGGTTAGACACGTGTGTAGGGATCTTTAGGGAGGGAGTAGGAATTAGCTCCAGGCATTTCAGTCACTCTTAACAGGCAGGGAGTGTGACAGAAGGAAGAGCAAACGAGAGAGAGTTCTTTCTTGTTTAATTTTTATGTTTGTTATGGGGAGTGGTGGCAGGGGCAAGGGGAAGCTGTGCTGCTACCCCTCCTGTAAGACTGAGGAAGGATTTTTCAATAAACTCTGTTAGCAGTGTGTCAGGAATCGGCGTTCTCCACGCTCCCCACACAGAGCACTCATTTCCCTCGGCGATTCCTCTGCTCAGCGCCGGGCGTGCCCACGCCCCCCCGCGCACACCTGCACCATCCACTGGCTCGGTCCACACGCGTACACGCGTTACGGAGCGCGCCCAGTCTGCACACTCTTCTTCCCGTCCCCCGGACCTCAGGCTCCACCCCCGCAAGCCGCACAGGCATACTCAGGTTACCAACAAGTCTCACCTGGCATGTTATGCCTGCACCAATCTGCAGTGTCTCCCTGTAGCTCTTCCTGTCCTGCCTCCGTTCCTAATTGGACCTTCCTGCTTTATCTAGCTCCTCTCTGCTCTCAGTCTTTGCTCGACATAGTCTCTGCATGGAAGTACTTCAGGATTCTCTTAGTGTTTTCACAGGTTCTGACACGGCTTGTACGACTACCCCCTCTGGTTCTCGATCTCGGCACTCCTTGGACAATGCTCACTCTGATACCCCTCGAACCCGGCTTGGACTACGACTACGGAACTTCTTTAACCGGTACCGGCAAGTATTGCTAGCAAACACCACCTGGCCTGGCAACGCCTATTCACCACACTCCGGACACGCTCCTTCTGCTGCGGGTGTGTGTTCCTATACGTCCCCACCTCAGTATAAGGGACGGGTCTGGTCTGTGGGCAGCACCGGCGTAACACAGTGCAGGTAGAACAACAAGAGGAGCAGTAGATGTACTCGTTGCTTTTCCTGATACCAGAAGTAGGAATAGCCTATTTTATAGTCAAAAAAACTGGTTGGCTGGCATTTTTTCGCAACACCCTTCCATGATCTCAGATAATCAAGGACTTGATCCTCTAGCTTGATCCAACTGTCTGTCACCGGATGCTCCACAGCGGACAGGTAGACTCCCAGATACTTGATCACATCCACTTCCCACAAGATGCTATAGAATTTTGGAGGTAAGGTCTACCTGTATGGGACCCTTTAAAAAGGCCTGAGCACTTGGACCAGTTCATCCGTGATGAAGAGGCAGCAGTATAGACCTCACGGCACCAGATCAAATAGATCTTGGGTTGGTTGGTCGCTCAGTCGCTCAGTCGGTGCTGAATCCGGCCCCTGCTTCTGAATGGGACTCCCGCTGTGTGAATCCTACCGGACCGCATCAGTCTGTAAGAAACGCGCAGTGAGAGTAAATTGAATCAACCCCTTTTTCTGCGCACCACTAGCAGGTGATCATGCGGCTTCTATTTTATTTTAATAACATATTATTGAAGCAGGGGGTCTCCAGAGCTGAATCGCATTAATTTCAGCCCCGGGACCCCCCTGCTTCCTGCATTACATGTACCTGCATGCCGGTATGGGGTGCCAGTATCTCCTGTGCATTTAAATGTCCCGGTTACGTTACACAGGAGATAAACACTTGTAAGTCAGGGCACCCGAAAAAATAAATAAACAATTAAATAAAATACAATCAATTTTTTTCTTACCTTTCTTACCTTTGCTGATACGAAGATTCATCTTCCTCATCCAACAACGGCACCAACTCTTGTCCCACGAAGTAATAAACCTAATTTGTTCTTATTTTCATCCTTTTCTTCTTTCTTCTCCATCAGGTACAGGATATATTGATCCGCTGGATTCTTGGGCTCAAATGAGACGTGAGAGACCTTATATAAGTCTCGTGAGGTCACATTTAACAAACGGTACATCCATCAATCCGATTGGTGCGGTTCAGCTCTGGAGACCCCCTGCTTCCATACTATGTTATTAAAATAAAATAGAAGCTGCCAATTCTATCTACTCTCAGACTGATGCGGTCCAGTAGGATTCACACAGCGGTTGTTAATCCTGATCGGCCTTTAGTCTGGCCGTGGGGATTCACGAACACGCGGGACCAGTTATGTACATTTGTCTGATCTGATTACACACCGAGATGCAAGAGATTGCCAATCTAACCAATATTAAGGCAATCAAACATAAGTACATCCCCAGCATAGGTGTGAGAATTGCCAGGAGAATAAGAACAGAGTAGCTTTATGATTTGTCACCACTTAATCTGTCTAACGTGATATATGTCCTTGTATGATAAGCCTTATAAACGAATGCGAATACAGCTGTTCTTGCACTATAAACGTTTCTGCTGCTCATCCCTATTCTGTCTGCATATCCACACCCAGCCTGGACCAATCCAATACCTTGAACAGGTACAGTATGAGAGACTGAGCAATGCCATGCATATAGTTCAACTTGATGTAAACTCCTTTAGAGCTGCTCAAGGAGGCTTACATTTGGTGCCCAATGTGGGGCTAGGCATGCAAAAGGACATTTTTTTTGCTTGTTTCGGAACTTTTGGAGCGAAGAGTTGTTTCTATTTTTTTATGTTTGAACTGTAGAAGAAAAGCTTGTTAAGATTTTTTCAGAAAGTTTGTGTTTCCCGTTGTGGAAACTGTTTGCTGCGGCAAATGATAGTTATCAAAGACTATATATTCTAAATCAAACAGCACTACCCAAATACGAAATAAGCAATGTTAAATATGAAACTGCAATAGCTGCACAAGCACAAAAGGAATCCCTAGCTCCTAATATACACAAAAACATGAAGGGTCCTCAGCACTGAAACCAAGAAAAAGTCTTCACACGGTTAAAATAATACTCCTGAAAACTGAACAGTAATGTATAAGATAAAAGGAAAAGTTTTAATTATAGATACATCAACATTTCATAATATCACAGTAGAAAGTACAGATGCAGCATCTTGTATCTCTAACCTGCCGCAACACATATACTGGTGAACCACGGAACAAAAGTTGTTCGTTCGTGGCACAGTGCTTGGCACAGGGAAATTGCCCATCAGGATTAACACAGCGGGGGTCAATGTTTCTAAATGGGACTCCGGCTTTATGAATCCTACCGGGCTTCATCAGTCTTTAGAGACGCACAGTGAGAGTAGACAGAATCATTCATTCTCTCTGCACACCTCTTACAGGTGATCACATTGATTTTATTTCATAATAATAACATATTAATGAAGCAGGGGGTCTCAAGATCTGATCCGAATTAATTTCAGCCCCAGGGACCCTGTGCTTCCCGATTTACAGGCCCCGGAATCTCCTGAACATTTAAAGGTCCCGGTCACGTGACGCAGGAAGATTAAACATGCAGAGAGATACCGGCACCCCATACCGGGGTCTGTATCTCTGGAATCAGGGGGTCCCTGGGGTTGAAATGAGTGTGGTTCAGCTCCAGAGACCCCCTGCTTCAATTCTATGTCATTAAAATAAAACTAAAGCAGCTTTTATTACCAGAAAGAGTTAAACCAAAGTACCTGTTGGGGGTAGAGGGGCAGGGGGAAGGGATGGTTTCCCCATGGTGTGTGGTTAGGCCTCCCGGGAAAGTTGTAGGAGGGGCTAACCCCTAATTACCTTAGTCGTTACTAACCCCTCCCATTACCCACCCAAGAGTTAACAGAAAAAAACGGCGCCTTACAACAAAAAGTCAAATAGAAAAGAGACCTGACCAAAGTGGAAAAGTTCAGTCATGTTGAAAACAGAGGTCCTTTATATAATCTTGACTGTTGTCTCATACACACTTTGGTCGGGTTTCTTTTCTATTGGACTTTTTGTTGTTAGGCGCCGTTTTTTTTCTTTTAACTGTGTATGTGTTTTGTATCAAATCACTGAGTCCAGGCAGCCATTCCTATATTTTAGGCACTGATTTATTATTAATGTTATAGTACACTATTCATTTTTTAGCATTAGCGCTGTAGCACGTAACCTTTTTTTGCGCATACCCACCCAAGAGGCCTAACCACCCACCCGGGGAAATTACCCCATTCACTGACCCCCTCTAACCCCAATAACTAATTCCCCAAAAAGGAATGGCAAAATACCCCAATAGCCAAATATGTGCCCATTCAAATACAGTAAGGCCCTGTCCATAGTACAAGATACGTAGAAGTTACAAATGTGTGTATTCCAAAGCGCATGGCCATACTGAGCGCGAGCTTGCACATGCACGTGAGATACAAGGATACCAAAACTAGAGGAGACAAACTTTTTTGCTATTGCAGCGAGACAGCCTGGTCATGTAAGCGGCTAACAGGCAATGAACATTTTGGTAAGCTATTCTGCCTGGATACTGTTCAAATAACTTTTTGTCAGTTGAGTTGTGCTTGCTGTGAGAATATGGACAGCTCAACTATTGAAAATTCGATTTCTGAGGTTTACAAACGTGAACCTTTAATTCATACCATGACAGACATATCAATGATAATTTATGGAGAAATATTTCTTATGTATTGTCCATTACTTGTATGTAATTGTTAATTTATGTATTTTAATTTTTTTGTAGTGTACAATGCTTATTTCACTGCATCACATTTTATATATATTTTTTAACAGGGCATGTTTTCATGCATGACATAGTGTATATATATCGTTGTGCGGTGCCTGGGTCCAGGAGTAGAGAAGGTAAAAGTTCAATAGCAAGCCGAGGTCAAGGGTCAGCGATGCAGAGGTCCACATACAGGCCGAGGTCAAAACAGGAACAGGATACGCAAGACAAGACAGCAGCAAGGCAGCAGGGTGTTTTGGGCAAACACAATTAAATAAACAGAGTTTATGCTCAGCCAGTTTGCAGTAGGGTTGGCTGAGTATTAAAGGAAGAGGCAGCCAATGGTGGGACAGCACACAGCTGCAGAGTAATGAATGAATCTTGCCCCCTAGACATATTCAGACCACTGATAGACAGGACAGGGAGAAGTGCAGATGAAGGGTAATTGGAGATGGAGTTAACCCATCCTGCCCATGGTAGTGCGGCGCTTGCGCATAGCATGCACGTGGTGTGCCTTACCCGTGATGTCACGGGGCAGAGCCTGAGTGAGATCTGTGCGGTGTCCCCCAGCCTGTTGAGTGGCGTGTGTCAGCCGCTTGGTCACTGGACGCATCGCAAGGGCGGGGCTTAAGCGCGGGACGTATGGTGTTCCCCAACCTGGTAACGCAGGGTGCGTCACCCGTCCCGTCACGGGGTGCGTCACATGAGTGGGACTGATGAAGAATCCTCACAGCCATCACACCAGGTGCAGGCTGATGATATTGCCGTGATCCCGCAGATATGTTTTTGCAGTGATGCCAAAAGGAGTTCAAAGCTGGGGCAATGTTGTACATCACATGCGCCTTTTCCACATGCAAATATAAAACAAAAAGAACAGGGACATAGTAAAAAAATAATAGAAACATATGAAAGATATTTCTGGCACTACAAGAGGGCATGTTACAGAACATTTAAGTTATCATAAGTAAGTGACAACCTGTAGTCTTGTGGGCATTTCATAAAATAAAAGTTTATCTGATGAAACCAGAATTGATGGTAAGATAACTAAACTCTCCAAAAAGAGTTTTAGAGGAACATAGCAAACGCTAGGTAATTGTTCAGCCCTTTGTGTACCATGGTCCCTAGCTGAATGATCCACCTGGTTTCTCTTTGTAGAAGGGCCTTTTCCAGATCCCCTCACCTAATCCTCAGCGATATTTTACCCATTGCCAGGCTACCAACAGACTGGGGTTTGAGTCATGTTTCTGTGAGAAGTGTCGCGTAACTGTGGTGATCTTTTATGGCTATATTTTTCTGTATGTGTGGATTGTATGAGACATTTTGTGAGATTCACTGTCAGTTCTGTCCTAGGGTTCTATTTCTCTGACCGGCCGGTCTTGATGACTCAGGGAATTTTTTCCCTGGGCTCTCACCTGTACCTCTGCTACATTAGTTATCTATGAGCGCTGAGGATAGACCCATGCCCTGCTCGAGTTCTTGTGGCACTCTCACTGTGCCCATTCGGGGTCCCTCTTTTTTATTTTTATATGTTTTAAGTGTGTTGTAGCTGAACTTAATAAATTTTTACATTTTCTGGGATTATCTGAGTGCTCATAGTGAGACTTCTTGTTGTCTTTTTCTTGTGCTATTTCTTCTTTTGTCTCAGTAACACCGACCAGTATCTCTATTCTTGAGTTTACTGTACATGTTTTATAGATACACATTTATCACTAGGTGTGTATGTGGTCTCTGTTTGTGTGTGTTCTTATATTATTTACTGCTTGTCAGCTCTTGAGACCATTTTCAATTTTTTTCAGCAACAAAATGGATTGTAATGATAGTGAGGACAGATGGCAAGCTAATGCCGATGCTATTTTTTCGATGTTAGGAGATATTCCTTCTACTGAAACCACTGTACAGATGCAGCGGCCTTAATTTTAAGGCATCATGGCGCCGTTTTCGTGTGTGCTGCTGTACTTTACGCAGCATGAACGCGGCCAATCACCCCAGTCACGCACGTTTATCGCAGTTGCTTTGTTTGAATTTTATGGATTTTGTGCAATTATATGCAATGAAATGAATGAATTGTAATGTGTACAGTACTGTGCTACTGTGTCCATTTCATGTGTTTATAAGCCAGAACACTAAAATGCCATTTTAAGCACTCGCGTCTTAAGGCGGTATGGTTGGAAGTAATCCCGCGCCATCACATGGGTATTCCGAGGTATAAACCGCATGATTTCATTTAAATTAAGTCCGCTGCATCTGTACCATCTCTTAAAGGGAAGGATGGGATTAAACATCTGAAAATGCTCTTACAGAAAAGAGTGAGGACATGGTGGAATAAAACCGCCTTGGATAGGTATATACTTAACAAATTGATTTCTAGAGGTTTGCGATTGCAAACTTTTCCAGCATATGAATTTTTTGATCAAAAATGTTAAGATAAATGGAAAGATCTTCTTTGCTCCTGCTCTATGGAGTTAATGAACATTTTGATCGAAAATGACACTTTGGTATTGGATGACTTTGAAACACAAATTGAATTAACACGGAAAGATTTGGAAGACTCAGACACCACAGCAATTAGCAATTAGAGGTGGGCAAATATGAACAAGATATAGTAAATATCAAGAAAAAGAAGTTCACCCGTGATCTTGTTGATTATAAAGAGAAAGAGGTCTATAAATGGAATTGTGGGAAAAAGCTAAGAAACCTGTTTCTGTTACCTCACATGTTTCTTCCAATTTCTCCTCAGGAGCAACTATGTTAGACGTGGACTCTTCTGACTATGAGTCTAGGCAAAGTTATAGATCTGACACTAAGGGCCGTTTTTTAGACAGACGAGACTCACAGCGAGGTCGAGGAGGAGGACGAGGTGGGGATGAGCGTCAGCTAAGGAACCACAGCAAGTTCGGGTACAAAGGCAAGAGACGGGGGTCCCAGCAGTAAATAATCATCTTACTGTAATTAACTTGTCTGACAAATTAGTATTCTTGAAAAAGGTCTTTCCTTCTCACCCACCCACCAAGCAGATACGTTTGAGTGGGTGAAAGATCTGAGCCTATTCTGCAGAAAATTATTACTGTTAAACCATTTTTTTAAAAACAGATGAGTAACAGGTGGAATGATCTTCTACTCAAAATTGGAACACTAATTAATTATCAGTTCTTCATGACATGACTTCTATTTTTGAAGGAGAAGAATATGAGGTTGCTAATGAGCTGAAAATTGTTTCCCATATGAGACCCAAATCTACCTTTTGTCCTCCTGTACAGTCCTGTTCATCGGTGGAGATATTTTCTAATCTTGTTTCAGCCATATAGAAAAACTTCATGTTTATTCAGGAACAGGGAACTTAACCAAGACAGGGCAGCTCTATCAGACTTTCGTAAGATGACCATAGTAGAAATAAAACCTGCAGACAAGGTAGGTAATGTGGTTATCTGGCTGAAACTAATGAATGTAAAAGAGGTCCTTAAATAATTAAGAGACCCTTCATGTTATCAAGTTCTTTTAGGGGACCCTAACTTGAAATTTAAAAAAGAGCTAGATGGTATTTTGTCATCAGCCAGCTTGGATGGTATCATTACTGAATGCATTTGAGATGGTTTAACCTCCAAATAGCCGGTTATTCCCACATTTTATTTACTTCCTAAAGTTCACAAGGACATTGCCCATCCCCCGGGAAGACCAATTTTTCGGGAATGGGAGGCCTTTGTGAACCAATCTGCAAATGTCTGGACATTTTTCTTAGGCCCTCGTATTTGAGAGATATCATGGATGTCTTGTCTAGAGTGGACTCTATTAATGTTGACACCAATACAATCATCGCTACTTGTGATGTTGAGTCCCTCTACACAAGCATCCATGATGATCATGGGCTGAGGGCCACTAAATATTTTCTCTCCATGCAGAACTTGTCATTAAGTCTTACGAACTTACTACTGATCCTACTTACCTTCATACTCTCACACAACTATTTTGTCTTTAAAAATAAATTCTAGCGAAGAGGAATGGCAATGGGGGTGACTTGCGAGCCCTCGTAAGCAAATCTCTTCCTGGGATGGTGTGAACAGGAAGTTGTCTTTGCTGAGAATAATTCTGCCGCTACAGGGCATATTTTGTTGTGGTTGAGATACATCGACAACATCTTCATAGTGTGGCAGGGCAGTGCCACGGAGATTGAGGGTTTTGTCAATGTCCTCAATCACAGTGATTTAAACATTAAACTAACTTTCAAATGGAGTTCTGACTGTCGATTTTTTTTAGATCTCAAAATTGGCATTGGTAAATCATGCCATTTGGTCACTGACATCTTCCGCAAAGGCACTTCCACTAATGCTATATTGCGTGCGGATAGCTCCCACCCTTAACATCACATTTCAGGTACAGATGCAGTGGCCATTTTCCGATCATTTCTCAAAATGGTTTTCGAGATTTCCCCAAGATTCTTTCAAAAGTTGCCTCGGCAGACGAATGACCCATTGGATTAACACAGCTGGCATCCCTGCTGTGTTAATCCTACTGGGGTCTGCCTGTCTGTAAGAGACACGCAGTAAGAGATAGGCTGAATCAGTCACTCTAACTGCGCGCCTCGCACAGGTGATCGCAGGGGTTTTATTTAATTTTAAACATTACAGTAATGTAGCAAGGCTTCTCCGGAGCTGAACCACATTGATTTCAGGTCCAGGGACCCCCTACTTCCAGAGATATAGGCCCCGTTATGGGGTGCCGATATCGCCGCCATGTTAAAAGCCTGTGGCTCACGCGACAGTGGGATCTAAACAAAGAAGAGGGATACTGGCACCCCATAATGGGGCCTGTATCCTGGGAATTAGGGGGTCCCGAGGCTGAAATCAACTTTGTTCAGCTCAGGAGACCCCTGCTCAAGCACAGCTCTAGTATCAAACACCCCCCACCCGCCCCCCCCCCCCATAAAAAATCACTACCTTAGCGGATAGCTGCTAAGGTAATGAAGCTGCTTACATTTTATTTTCATTCATAGTGTGCGTGACCAGTGGTTTCCTGAGCTGAACAAAGTTGATTTCAGCCTCGGGACCCGATACTTCCCGAGATAAAGGTCCCGGGGTGCCGGTATCCCCGCCATGTTAAAATTCACGTGAGTTGAAACAAAGCAGAGGGATACCAGCACCCCATACCTTGGCCATTATAATATGTACCTACCACTAATACACAACCCACCCCCTGTGTCCTCACATAAAAAAAAAATTGTGCACAGGATTGATACCAGAGGTTGGTGGGGGTCCTCTCATGCATGATACTTCCTTGACATGCTCCCCACGTCATGACCGTGCCCACCCTCTCCCTCTCTTTCCAAAAACTTACAGTCCACACATTTTCAGAGAGGAAAGCTCACGCGAGGCAAGTAGCACTGTAGCGCTTGCTCTCACTTTCACTATGGACAAAGCCTCAAATACTGTACATAACAAATTAAATGAATAAATGTTTTACTTACCCCTGCCAGGATGAAAGCCGTCCTCCTCATCTCCTGTCCTAACATGTAAGGGCCATTGCCCAACCATTAAAACACCAGTAACCCCTTAATTACCTTAGTGGCTACTACTGCTACGGTAATTAAGGCGTTACTGGTGTTTTAATGGGGGTGCCTTAATCTGAAGATACTGATGTCTCCCAACCAGCAATGAAAGGATTACAGTACATGGATATGTTAAATAAGTTAAGCGATAAGAATATTTCCTAAGGAGAAACCTAATTGCCATTACTGTAATCGGGAAGAAATATATTTCCCCCTACAAGGCTTTTTGTTTGTCGTTCTCTGGACCAATATAACTGTAAATACTGTACAGGATGAGTATCTCTGGGATTTTAACAAATATTGGACTTGATGGACATACTGTACAGTACAGCATTTATTTTTTCAACCTAACCTAGTATGTTACCAGTTATGCTTCATATATATGCCATATGAAAATTGCAGTTTTCACTGTTGCCATAAAGCATGACTAATTCTGTTAGAAAGCTTTTTGCCTTTTTTGCATATTTTTGTATGATTTGTGCATTTGCTATATACTAACAGCTGTCGCTGAATCTTAGTAAACTGACATTTTTTCTGATATTGTTTATGCAAGATTAAAGAAGCATCAATCTCATTTTATAAAAATGCTTTCCAAACCAGATGCAATTAAATCAGTAAACTGTACAATTCAAATGATAATATTCTAGTGGAAAAAATAAAGAAAAGGCTGACAATTAGATTTTGTTTAACCCGATGACAATAAAAGATGCATAAATTACAATGTAGTCAAAGTTTGATATCCTTGTCTCACCAAGAATTTTCAATTCAATTGCCCTTTTGTGTGTTTCTTAGAATTCTTGGTTAAAGAATATGCTGATGAAAACCCATTCATTGATTTTTACATTGATGTTTCCTTTATATCTTATAGTGGTTCTGGCGACTTTACCCTTGGAATTAGAAAAAAACATATCATTTATATTTTGCTGCTACCTTGGAAAAAGTAATAATTGAAATCCTGGGTAACCTTGACCTCTATGTTACTAATCAAATATTTTACTAGAAATAGCGTTATGAAAATGTCACCATTCCAGTAAATCTGGTTGTTAAATGACAGGGGATAGGTATGTTTCAAGGGGGATATTTATCAAAGTCTACCCGCAATGTGTTTTTTGATTCCATTAACCTTGCACTGTTTTTCACCAATATACAGTAGTATAGCCCAGTCATGCAGGAGAGAGATGTTGATAAGCAGCCTCTATAATATTTAGTTTTTACCCATGAAAAGAAGGGGGAGGTTAGTAGGATAACCACAAAGAATCCTATGTGCACTCACTATAGACGTTAAAGGGCTAGGAAATATTCAATCCTAGGGAATAAACCCTATAGCCACTCACTAAATATAATTAAAATACTTTATTGAACATATATACAAAAAAGACAGAAGGTCTTGAATAAAAGACACAGGGAATGTATGCGGGAGTGAAAATAACCTGTATAATTGTATCTGACAGGTACACTGTCCAATCCTATGTGGTTGGGTAGGGGAACACGGGACAAAACAGGTAAATCATCAATTACCAAATGTTTTATCCAATTACACCTTATACCTCATAAAGATATTCCTCAGAGTATATGTAATCAGTTTGTAAATATTGGGTGTATTGGGTCCCTAGGAGTCGCCTTTATATACTTCTCAAACATATACAGGTAAACCCCGTTATAACGCGCCTCGTTATACCGCGATTCGGTTATAACGCGGTTTTCCCGTGGCTCCCGTTTTAAAAAAAAAAAAAAATTAAATTAAATTTTTTTTGCACACTGCACACACTGCACACACTGCACCCGCTCTCACTGCACACACTCCACACACACTGCTCACTGCTCACACTGCACACACTCTCACTGCACACACTGCACACTGCACACACAATGCTCATTGCTCACACTGCACACACTGCACACACTGCACACTGCACACAGCACACACTCTCACTGCACACACTGCACACTGCTCACACTGCACACACTGCACACAGCACACACTCTCACTGCAAACACTGCACACACACTGCTCATTGCTCATACTGCACACTGCACACAGCACACACTCTCACTGCACACACTGCACACTGCACACTGCACACTGCACACACTGCACACACTCTCACTGCACACACTCTCACTGCACACACTGCTCATTGCTCACACTGCACACACTGCACACTGCACACACACTGCTCATTGCTCTCACTACTCACACTGCACACACTCTCACTGCACACACTGCACACTGCACACACAATGCTCATTGCTCACACTGCACACACTGCACACTGCACACAGCACACACTCTCACTGCACACACTGCACACTGCACACTGCACACACTGCACACAGCACACACTCTCACTGCACACTGCACACACACTGCTCATTGCTCATACTGCACACTGCACACAGCACACACTCTCACTGCACACACTGCTCATTGCTCACTGCACACACTGCACACTGCACACACACTGCTCATTGCTCACACTGCACACACTGCACACTGCACACACACTGCTCATTGCTCACACTGCACACACTGCACACTACACACAGCACACACTCTCACTGCACACACTGCACACTGCACACACACTGCTCACTGCTCACACTGCACACACTCCCAGCACTCACTGCACACACACTCACTGCACACACTCTCACTGCACACTGCTCACAGCACACACTCTCACTGCACACTGCTCACAGCACACTCTCACAGCACACAGCTCTCACAATACACTCAGCTCTCACAATACACTCACATGTCAGCAGCCCACCCCCCCTCACATGTCAGCAGCCCACCCCCCCTCACATGTCAGCACCCCCCTCACATGTCAGCACCCCCCCCTCACATGTCAGCACCCCCCCTTACATGTCAGCACCCCCCCTCACGTCAGCAGCCTACCCCCCACCCCCCACCGGCCCGTTTTTCACACCCACCCTCCACCAGCCCATTTTTCACACCCACCCCCCACCAGCCCGTTTTTCACACCCACCCCCCACCAGCCCGTTTTTCACACCCACCCCCCACCAGACCGTTTTTCACACCCACCCCCTAATGCTAATGCTGCCTTCCCCGGAAGTGAAAGCTGAGGCCAGCTACACACACTGCAGCAGCAGCAGATCTGGCTGGGAGGACACATGCTGCAGTAGCAGATCTGGTAGGAAATACACTCACACACGCTGCAGTAGCAGATCTGGCTGGGAGGACACAGACACACGTTGCCGCGCACCGCAAAACCAGGGGGTTGGGAGGACGTTAAGAACTACGTTAAGAACTAGAGGCACTAAAGTTTTAACCGTATGGATCCATCTAGTCTCAAGTTTGGATATGGTGTTAATATATAATATCACCTCCTCTCCAATTATACGGTAGTTTATCTATCCCAATACAAACACTGCCTGTAGGATTTTGATTATGTTGTTAAGAAAAATGTCTAAACAAATTATGCTGTGAAAATCCTTTTTGAATATTAGTACAGGTAAACCCCGTTATAACGCGCCTCGTTATACCGCGATTCAGTTATATATTTTTTTTTTGCACACTGCACACACTGCACACACACTGCTCACTGCACTCACTGCACTCACTGCACACACTCACTGCGCACACTGCACACTGCACACACAATGCTCATTGCTCACACTGCTCACTGCACACACTGCACACACACTGCTCATTGCTCACACTGCACACACTGCACACAGCACACACTCTCACTGCACACACTGCACACTACACACACACTGCTCTCTGCACACACTCCCAGCACTCACTGAACACACTCTCACTGCATACTGCTCACAGCACACACTCACTGCACACTGCTCACAGCACACTCTCACAGCACACAGCTCTCACAATACACTCAGTTCTCACAATACACTCACATGTCAGCAGCCCACCCCCTCCTCACATGTTAGCAGCCCACCCCCCCTCACATGTCAGCAGCCCACCCCCCCCTCACATGTCAGCCCCCCCCCCCTCACATGTCAGCACCCCCCCCCCTCACATGTGAGCACCCCCGCCCCCCTTCACATCAGCAGCCTACCCCCCCACCCCCCACCGGCCCGTTTTTCACACCCACCCTCCACCAGCCCGTTTTTCACACCCACCCCCTAATGCTAATGCTGCCTTCCCCGGAAGTGAAAGCTGAGGCCAGCTACACACACTGCAGCAGCAGCAGATCTGGCTGGGAGGACACATGCTGCAGTAGCAGATCTGGTAGGAAATACACTCACACACGCTACAGTAGCAGATCTGGCTGGGAGGACACATGCTGCAGTAGCAGATCTGGTAGGAAATACACTCACACACGCTGCAGTAGCAGATCTGGCTGGGAAGACACAGACACACGTTGCCGTGCACCGCAAAACCAGGGGGCTGGAAGGGAGAGGGAGGGGCTGGGAGGGAGAGGGAGGGGGCTGGGAGGGAGAGGGAGGGGGCTGGGAGGGAGAGGGAGGGAGAGGGTGGGAGGAGGGAGGAATCGTCGACATTTTTTTTAAACTTTTTTTTAAAAATGTATTTAAGTAACTGGCGCCCGGCCAGAGTAATCGCGGGCCGCACAGAGAGGCCAGACGGGCCGCATGTGGCGCAGACCTCTTCCTTCCCTCCTCACTCCCTCCCTCCCGATCAGGCACGCGGCGGCCATTTTTAAAAAAAAATTATCGCGACCCCGTTACTAACGCGGTGGTCTCGAGGTGGACCCCGAGGACCGCGTTATAACGGGGTTTACCTGTAGTTAACTGGTACTGGTATCTAGTGTATGCAGAGATTAACTAGTTAATACACTGTTTCTCATGTACACACGGAAGCCTCTTCGGTTATATAACCAGATGTCTCTTAAAGAGATTTTATCACAGGATCACATAGGGCATACCTTCATACCACTTAAACAGTATAACATAGTCAATACCAGTGAGAGTAGTATAAATGAGGTATCACACTCCTCTCATCATAGCTATACTCGGAAGTAAAGTGTAGCAGTCATACATAGGGATTCAAAAATACGGGCAGATATATATGTCATAACCATAAGTTTCAGATGAATACAACCTGTGCACTGTAACTGCGATGCTCCGAAAATATCCCCTCTCACAACTCCACCCGTGCGCTCCCTGATGACGTCACGACTGTGACGCCCTAAAACCGACGTACGTTTCACGCCGCACAGCGCT
Source organism: Ascaphus truei (assembly GCF_040206685.1). Classification (NCBI taxonomy): domain Eukaryota; kingdom Metazoa; phylum Chordata; class Amphibia; order Anura; family Ascaphidae; genus Ascaphus; species Ascaphus truei. The sequence continues at coordinate 394,541,921 of NC_134483.1, forward strand.
TTGTCAAAGTGTAAGGAGTGGTCTTCAACCACTCCTCTGGCATCTTATGCGTGTGGCCGGGGGTGTGTCCACATAACCCGGCCAATCACAGCGAAGGTGGGTGACACAGACCTTGTGGTATAGCTTGCACATAGCCAACTCTGTTAGTGTTAATCCTATATGTGCCTACAATGGTCTGGATCATTTAATGTGATGATTATGTTCATCCCAATTGTTAATACTATCCTGACAAAGCATTAATTTGTGAAACGCGTAGTTCCCTGCCGGTGCTCGTTGTTGTTTTTGGACCCAGGCGGCTGCCGTACTTCCGGCAAGACTCCCTGGTACCGGTCCCGCAGTCGGACGCGCCCGCGGGAGCTCACTGGGAAGCAGAGGATCTGTCGGAAGGATCCGTGGCTGCACTGGGCTTTTATGCTGTGTGAGTGCTTTATGTTTACATGCTTTTGTGACATATTAAACCTTTGGCTTATGCTAATCCTCGCTCTGCCCATTCTCTACAATTGGGTATTTGGGAGAGGAGCCATCCCCTCACCACACCTATTTGGTGAACACTGAGAAGACGAGTCTGATTCCATATACCATCTGACATCAGATTGACATCTGAAAGATCATCACTCTGAGGGAAGGGGCTCAAACAAGGCCTTGTGAGTTGATTCATATTGATTTATACCCATCCCTCCCCTCCTGCAACCCTTTTCCCCGTCCCCCTTTCCATTCACCCCCCCCCCCCCCAAATATATTGTGGGAATATTTTAGGTCTAAGGCGTTAACTATTTGCCTATATTATTGTCTTTCTAATCTCTGAGATCGACAGCTTGCGCTGACCACTATCCTGTTTCTTATGCTGTTGTAAGAAGATTCTGGGTTCTATCTTCTTTGGGTCAAGCTGCAAAGATTGTGAAAGGGCTAGTATAGTTTCCATTTACTAGTTTTTATTTGTGTCATATCTAAGCACTTCATATCATTTAGGGAGCGCCCCAGCTTTGTTTTGTTCTACAGCAGATTAATAGATGCCTTTATTGTTTTGCCTTCCTACCTAAATGAAGGATCAATATAAAGTGTCCTAAGTGCTTATTTAATAGACTGTACACATATATTCAATGTGTCATTCTTGTAGCTGTTAAAGCTTAGCTGCAATACCTTTTACTCTTAAAAAAACATTTTGTCTACTTATAAGATTAGCCCTCTAATCTCCTGAACCCCCACTCCAACATTTCTTTACAAGTCAGTAAATGTCAAGATATCTTTGGGAAACTTATGTGGTGATCATTCTAGTCTCTCTTTCATTTGGCCGCTGGGAGACTTTGATAAATGTCCCCCATCAGTGGTACAAAAAAAAACCTGCACCTGTTTTAGCAAATAAAAAATCCAATTGCTTTTGTAGCCCCACTCCCCGCTCACTGCCATGCGAGGGAGGGCTGTAGCTCTGCCCGGGTGCCGCCGGAGCTTTCAGCGGACCCGGCATAAGTGTAGGGAGCCGCGCTGGCAGAGGTTGCGGCTGGTAGGGTCAGCAGAGAACTCCGGAGCCCCGCGGCGCAGGTGCCGGTCATCTTACACTTTGCGCATGCGCACTACGAGTCTTGCGCATGCACAATAGAATAGAGTTGCAGCGGCCATTAGAGGCAGGCTCCACAAGGGGATTACATGTTCCAGCAACCTCAGGGGCTGCAACACCACATGGGATGCTCAGTAGCCAATATGGCTCCCAGAATCTCCTGCAGGGAGATGGATACATTTGGCGCGCTGGGGGACCATGCCTGTCGGAGCAGGAACAGCAAGGGGTAAGGTAGTGTCTGGCTGCAGGTGGCTCCCAGGCTTGAAACTGGGATCTCACTATGAGGGATAAACTGGGGCTCAAGGGAATGGGATACACTCAAAGTATGAAGAAAAAACTGTATGTAATAATATAATTCCTTCAATATTATTGATGATTATCTTCAAGGACCTGATCCTTTAGCAAGTGTACAGAATGATGACTTTGTATCTTGTGAAGGTTAGTACCAGATTGATCCTGTATATCCTAGTACAAATATAATACCTCAAAATATGATCGACTGCTCAATGAACAAAACAAAGTTCTCACAGGTTGATAAGTTTCCAAACTTGCAGGGTATTGGTCCTGACGTGCAAAGTGCAGGGAACATCCACAGGAACAAAACTTGGCACACAGCCAGAAAAAACGCTGCACCGCAGAAATAATCAGCCAAAGAGGGTGAATTTAACTGATTTATTCACTGATGGCAGTCACACTGAAGGGTGAAACATGTCAGTGTGATTGCCATCAGTGAATAAATCCTTTCAAATCACCCCCTTTGGCTGTTAATTTCTGCAGTGCAGCGTTTTTTCTGGCTGTGTACCAAGTTTTGGCTCCCAGGCTAGGACAGATACCTCCTCAGGTCCCTGCTTGCCCCCGATCACCACTTAGTTTATTGTGCTATAGGGAAGGACCCAGATAGGTACTCTTTCCCATTAGCACATTAGTGGCAGTATTAGAGCACCGGTCACGGACACCACGCGGTGAGCTGCGGCCTGCAGTCTGGGACCAGACCCAGGTCATCATTGACATTTGTAGGGACACACTCCAGCTGGGGCCCCCTCAGAGGCGGACACCTGCGGACAGGAGAGGATTCGGTAGACCGCGTTGTGGATCACGTTGCTGCCTGCGGACCCACCATCTTTCATCTCCCCTGGTCTGGACGTAGACCAGGCAGGTATCAACAAGTGCACAAACGGACAGACACACAAGGGGGTAGCGCTACTCCTTACATTTGGGTGGGAGAGATGCAATATAAGATACTGCATAGGGCCTATTATGCTTTTGATATCAATTATAAGGGGATAGAGAAATCTACAAATAAGTACCACAACTGCTCCCAGGAAAGGGCAGATTTAAAACATTGTTTGTTGGATAGTCTGTTTTTTTTTTTATTTTTGGGATCAAGTTCTGCAGTATATACAAGAATTAATTAAGGTAACTACAATAAAGGAGCCCTTAGCCTTGCTGTTTGGAAATATGGAAAGTTGGAAAAAGGTTAATGTAAGGAACAATGTCCCAAGACTAGCAAAGATTGTCTTGCTTGCAGCACAGAAAACAGTGATGGTGACATGGATAAAATAATAAAAAATGCACAAATGCGCACCAGGGATTAGTGGAAGGTAATTTATTAAAAATACACAAAAACTGAGGGGATCCAACCCCACCTCAGAACAGCTGTGCAGCTGGACGGCTAAGTACTACAAAGGAGAACACCTAATGGTGACTAAACCCTAAGCTGCACAGTATACAAATACAGTAAAATTTATATAAAAAACATGAAAGAAAAAAACAAACATGAAAACAACCTATCAACAGATTTGTATAGAAACCGCCATAAGGTTGGGCACTGGCAAGGGGAAACGGACACTCACACTGAGACAGTCAGCAGACTCGCGGTGGCTGCACAGGATCCGGATCTCGGCACCGCGGAGATGGATAAAACCGCTGCTGTCTCCTGCAGGCTCCGTCACAGCTTACCAGCATACACGCGCAGGATGACCTGTCGTGACCTCTACGCGTTTCGTACCAAGTACTTCGTCAGGAGGTCACGTACAGCGTCATCCGCGCGTACATATAGGCAGCAACTGATTGAAGAAACCAGCCCCCTCAGAGAAACACCCTTACTTTGCCTAATTGCTACGCTGATTGAAACACCTTGAAATAAGGTTACTAGGCAACAGGGTGTATGGCAACTCATGTGGGGGATGTGTGCAAATATAAATTAATCATTGCACTCACCCCTATGAAAAAATACAGGAAAAATACAGGAAAAAGACCTCTAACAACATAAATGATATACTATGTAAACAAATCATGCTGAAACCTGTATATGAATAAAAGAAAAAAGAACAAATGATTAAATAAAAACAAATAAATATAAAAACATACATAAATGTTAATGCAAATAAATGTTAATAAATTCATTTTCTAAGGGGGGTTCACCTAGATTTGAGAGTTTCTGGGGAGACGCTTAATGTACATGCTGCAAAGGGATCATCCACACCATCACACAGCACGAGCGCTGAATATCCTGTTTTTTCTAGTGACATGGATAAAGCCTGAACCCCCCACTTTAGATATTTTAAATGATTATCTGAATAAATTGATAATGATGACAAAGCTGAGACGAATAAAGAATTAAGAACCGAGATTTTTTTTTTAAATGGGAAAAGTTTATCGATACTATGTCACAACAAGATAGGGATTAAATAAAACAGACATTTGAGCATAACTCTTGGGGTCGCCTCAGACTGATTGTGATGGATCACAGATAATTTTGTCCTTGAGGATATGATAAAACAGGGTTAATGGGGGTGGGGGGGAATAGTAAATGGGGAATCTTATGCCAGATTCTGATAGGAATGCTGTAACGATGATCAAGACGATATCCAGACAATCCACGAGCAAGGGCAATAGAAAAAACGGGGTACCCAGGTAGTGCAAACATAGAAAGGCTTTATTTAGAACATTAATGGGGGATAATCATGACAGAGAAGTCCTCCCATGCGTTTCATGCAAGTGTTGCGCTTTCTCAAGGAGAATGGGACTAACATCAAGTGAGCACCTTTATATATGCAGGAATTAAGAAAACCACACCAGATGCAGATGAGTGAGGCATAGCAGTGTGAATACATTGGTTTAATTAAAAGTAAATTAAAACATCGCATGAACTGAGACTAAAAAATAATATATGATTTTAAGAAAGACAATAAGTTTTGACTTGCATGGTCAGAGTATAATCCATAGCTAGTTAATCCATAAATATTATATTTATGGAATAAAGTGCCAATTCTAAATTTAAATGCATCAATGTATGTTATTCTGTTTAATATAAAATATAAATTCAATCATTAAGAGTAAATTAGAGCATAGTGAATCTGTAATACATTTATGACAAATGAGGCATGAAGATTAATGCTTCAAAAGTGAAAAAATGTATATTAAAATAAAAGGAAAAAGAAAAACATATGCAAATTGAGACATGGAATATATCAAGCAACACAAATCAATATTAATGTAACATGAATAACTATAGAGATTGAATCTCCATACGAGTGGTAGTGTTACTAGAAGGTTTGATAATAATAACCCTTGAAATAGTAGCAATATATTTAAACAAAGTATTTAAATTGAGATTGTGTAAAGACACATCTCAATATATACCTAGATTATGAGTCAAACAGACTCAGCCAAAGTTTTAGAATGTACTCAGACTATAGAGGGTTGTAAACACACAGATACCCAGCAAGCTCTAAGAAACCCCAACAATTACCGCATTTATATATATATATATATATATATATATATATATATATATATATATATATAATCCAATGCACAGCCGGCACACCATTTGCAAGTAAATACATTTTGGTGCTTATCCCATTAAGCAATAACAGACCATACGATACTGGTTGCAACACGACATCAAGGGACAGCACGCAGGTAAGTAAATCATTAATGTTCTATATTTGATAGAAGACACAAAAATCGATGTTTCGGTCCCCCAGTGGGACCTTTCTCAAGGTGGTGCCTAGAAGAAGCTCGTAGGGGCGAAACGCGTTGTGGTAGCTATCTGATACTGGCCCTGACTGCTGGCCTCGTTTGGACTCAATATTTTCTGGATTTGACTATTTTGATGTGAGGTGATTCACTCCGGCTGGGGTGACCCCGTCTAGGATGCTATGCTACACTGAACTTTGGCTATCCAAGCACTCTTAGGAGCTGAGTATATCCCTTACTCTGGTGCATATATATGCCACTGCAGTATATACCAGTTACTGTACTGGCATTTAATTTTCTATTAGATGTATGACCAGTCTCCTGCATGTTATTGTACTGTAGGTTTATGTTTGGGTTACTGAATTACTTTTCCTGCTCCTTTCTCCCCTGTTCATGTGAGCTACATTTGTAGCACTATGTTATAGAGGAGTTCATCACAGTACTTCATATATGTGTTTAGACATGTTCAGTGTGCTTGTTGTGTCATGATTCTGTTTATTTGTGTTTCTTGACATTTTTCCTGATGGGCTCTCATCACACATCATCTTGTACACAGTTTGGAGTTTAGGGCATTTGCCTTTATTGTTATCTCATATTATTTCCTCAGTGTATGACCGGCCGGTTGTTAATCACTATGGGTACTTCTGTCCCCATGGTGGTTCTATAGATTGAGGTTTTGTTTAGTTTTCTCCTTATTTCTGTGTTTCATGAGTTAGTCCCCCTTTTATTATTTTTCATTTGATTTCTCTTACAGTCCAGTAGTTAGGGTTTCAGTCAGTTTTCCTGTTTTTTCTTTATATATTGATTCAATAAATTTATTATTATTTTGTATTACATGTCTGAGTGCTTTTCGTGAGGTTTCTTTTTCTTCTTTTGTGTTCATATACTCTATTTATTCCTCTAGCACCGCTGTAACAGGGGAGTTATCCCTGTTAAGGTAATGTGCCTCTAATCCAGCAGTGTGGTGGTTAACTGCTGGTAGTCAATTAACAAACACCACTTGCCTGATTAGATTGCTTAGAAAAGCCTATCTTTTGAGACAGGAAGTGAGACTCATTAGCTCACACCTGAGCTGAACTTGGAGACAGAGCAGAGATTGTCCCTTACTCTCACAACTTGTGAGACTGACATGGGGACAGACGTCTTTAGTCTACTGTACCAGAAGAGGCTGCTTGCAAGACACAGAGGAAACTTCTAAACCTGAATGCTGACAAATCCTGAAAGAAAAGGTAGCAACCAGGAACAGAGAAAATTTTCCCTCCAAATCACAAGGAACAGATAAGACTTTCATTTATAAGACTTTTTTTATATCTGTTCATTTCATGCTATATGTTTGAGGCTGGGAGACATGTTTATCTAAAGGGAGTGGTGGATTGCATAGTATTTCACTAGGAATACTCCCAAGTGAATAGAAGTTTTGTTTACCCCTTGTTTGGATGGTTTCCTGATGTTAAGGAAACAGGCGCAATAAAAGCCTTATTTAATTTCACTATAACCAGACTCCCTTGCATACCTCTGTGAGCGTCCGCCTACAACCGCCAATAGAGGTATTCTGTTATTTTCAGTTATACTTTGTTTTGGTTTAGATAGTATTTATTTGTATTAGTTGTTCTGATGCGGTATCCAAATTTGTGTGTCTTATATATATATATATATAGACCATACGATACCGATTGCAACACGACATCAAGGGACAGCACGCAGGTAAGTAAATCAAAAATGTTCTATATAGAACATTTTTGATTTACTTACCTGCGTGCTGTCCCTTGATGTCGTGTTGCAACCGGTATCGTATGGTCTGTTATTGCTTTATGGGATAAGCACCAAAACTTATTTACTTGCATATGGTGTGCCGGCTGTGCATTGGATTCTATATATATATATATATATATATATATATATATATATATATATATATCAGGATGGTTGATGTACCATGTGATTGCCACATTTATGCCCTTTAAAAGTGCAGAAACCAACTTGATTGTATGATGTACCATGCACCATCGGACCCTCTTGGACCGTGCAGTCCCTATATACATTTGGCTAATATGGTCTGATGGGCTAAGTTTCTCTGGGGTGGGTGGCTAGGCCCCGTAGGGGGTTAGGGGGTGAGGTTGCAGTAGGGTTTAACCCCTTGGTTACCTCGGTAGCTAGTAAAATATTGCATGGAAATACTTTAGTAGCTAGTAAGGTAGACAAAGGGTTTAGACTGTGTATTTTTTTTCCCATTGTATTAATCTCTTTGATGCCTGTTATATAAGTTGGTAACAACAGGCGTTAAAGTGAGGGAGGGGTTATGTAATTTCTACCATATGGTTCTGTAATGATAGATATTACAGAAGCCTATGATACAAATATTATTAAAGCAATTTTATGAATTAACGCATTATTCCCACACTGCGACTTTGGGTAAAATATTGTACCCGGTAAATTACTACCGAAATTGGGATGTATTCCATCTTACAATTGCAGTAATAAGATGCATAATTTTTTTGTTTTTTTACCGGGTTCGGTATTAAGGTTGCATTAACAGAGTTTGATGTTTCTGGCCCTAAATACCATCGGTATTATTGCCATAACAATTGGTTTCAAGGGCACTAATGTTAACAAATTCACAATGCAATAACATCTGCTACATGTCTACTATTGATTTTTTTCACCTACGGCAACAGAATAACTGGCAGTGAACTAGTTTAACTTTGCAATGCTTGCCTAACTTTCATTTCTTTTTACTTCAAGCAACGGATTCTGTGTTGTTTTTTTTTTTTTTATAACTTACATTTTATTGAGTATTACAAGCATATGATACAACATAAAATATAAACCATCGTGAAATGATATTAACTTTCGCAAATGAAACAGGCAAAATTAGGTCTGTTGTTTTAACAAGCTCTTCAAATTTTTTCATATCTTAAACTCCTCTTCAGTGTGTTATCTGTGGCCAAACTGATGTCCCATACATAAATATATTTTTATTAGCAAAGTGACATGTTTTGAAATAAAAAATATTTAATTCATCTAAGTAATATGTGACTGTTTAGTGAAATGTAAACATGTCACCATTTCTAAGCAATATAGAATTCAATTATTGCTTATGTTTTCTCACTAAAGTATATAGCACTTTATATTTAAAAATGCTGTCATTAGCCTTCTGAAAAGGGAACACATTTTGAATAATGTACTGTAACCTTCTGTTTTGTACTAAAACTGTGAATATGAGGCAGTGCTAGGTTATGCAGAAGGTGGCTGTCTCTTTTAGTGTTGCCTTGCTATTAAAACTACAGTACTCTACAGTATGTCTACATCTATTGATACCAGTTTATTACAAAATAAAATTGACTTTGTTGTACTGTACACTACCGTTGTGAGATGAGTAAGCCTGTGAAAGGAAACACCACAAATGCAAGTGCAAACATTACTCTTTCAAAACTGTATACAGTACTTTGCAATGCATGGTGGACAGTCAGTATACTGTAAATACAAAATCACCCTGGATGGGGGGAAAAATGGCGGTGCACAGCGTGCCAAGAGGTGCCTCGTGCGTTCCGGAAGCAGGAAGAAAAACGGAAGCTGGATGGCGATTTTCGGTGCAAAATTTAATAAACACTAATGAACAGCAACGACATGTTATTAAAACGAAAGAATCATCTAGAGAAAGAACTCTGACGCGTTTCGTGCACTTTGTCAAAGAGCAGTGGATGCACGAAACGCGTCAGAGTTCTTTCTCTAGATGATTCTTTCGTTTTAATAACATGTCGTTGCTGTTCATTAGTGTTTATTAAATTTTGAACCGAAAATCGCCATCCAGCTTCCGTTTTTCTTCCTGCTTCCGGAACGCACGAGGCACCTGTTGGCACGCTGTGCACCGCCATCTTTCCCCCCATCCAGGGTGATTTTGTACTTCATATGTCGGGCTAAGAGCACGCCAGAACCAGAAGGACCGTGTGTATAAAGGTCGTGAGTACTTGTCATTGACACTATTATTTATCACTATGGTCTAGCTCTAAGGGCTATTGGAGTTATTATTTAGATAGGGGTCAGGATCCCTAATTCTTTTGGGTTCCCTTGGCATCCCTTTTCTATGTGTTACCCACACCCCAATTTTTGAGCATTTTTGGCCCTTTTACAGTGTACTCTATATACATTTCCTGGTTCCTCCAACAACAACTGGTGCATTTGAAATGATGAATTAAGCTATATAGCTACTTAACCATCTCCCAAGAGAAGCAATTTATTCCACTTTGAGCACTGGCAGAGAAGACTCTTCTCTATCTATCAGTATACTGTAAATGCCTACAAGCAGTACAAGTATCTGCTTCCTTGAAGTTTAGCACATGCATCCATATGGCAGGGTAATAGTTGAGTCGGACTTTGCAATGACCTTTTAGTTACAAATATCCCTTTCTGTTTTGAAATGTGGCTGTGCTGTGATTTAAAGAAAATATTATACAGTATATGTGGGTGTACATTTATATGGTGAAATTAGGAAATTTGTTAGAGTAATGTGGAGAAGAGAGGCTTAGAGACTGTGCTCTCTAATGTAGCAATAATTGACATGAAGCAAAACCCCATTATGACGGTGAAGGGGTAACCAGGCCATTAATAAAGGTATTTGGCCTGGCTGGGTGCCCCTGAACCAGGTTGGGAATTGTAGATTGTCAGCTCTGCAACCCAATCAGGGTAATAATACTGTGAATGTATTCAAAATGCCTGTCTCTCTCCCCCAGGGATAAGGGGGCAAGAGTAATACCATGTATCAACTGTATAAGTCATGTAACCGGGTCCTGAGTTATAAAAGGTAACTGTGGAGTGCCAGCTCTGCAGCCCAGGGCTGGCTGCAATCATGTAAATGTGTAATAGATTGTCTATATGCACCCTGCTAGGGATAAAAGGACCCTATCACTGTATTAGGGGTCAATTGAATGTGTACCTATGGTTATGTGGTGAGTTCTTGCGTTGCAACACTGACTCACTGCCTAACCACAGACGGGCAAGGGAAAGCCTTAACTGCAAGGTAAATTGGATAAGTGGGCTGCGGTCACATATTGGTTCCGTTCCAAACCGCAAACCGAAGACAGGAAAAAAGTTGCATAGGATAGGCAGCATGCTAACTTTCGCTAGGAACATCCTAGCGCCCTGATTTTTAATATGCATAATGCTAGGTGGTAGTCATGCAATTAGGTATAGTTATTATACTGTCACCTTTCATATAAAGTAATGAATAAAGGTGCCCTGTTCTTAGGATCTTAAAGTTATAAGAGCCAGGACATTTACATTCCAGCGGGCGGAGCAGGGGAAACACATAGCCTGCAAACACAGTGATCCTCAAGTATATGACCGTCATTCCGGCCAGGAGGTCATGCATAATTTAAGTCAGGACTTCTGAGAGATCCCATGGAGATGGCTCCGGAATTTCTACAAAAGTCCGGACTTAAAAAGGTACCGACAGGGTAATAGTGTTAAGTGCCGGGAAATAAGAGTAAACAGTTTTCCCTGACAGATGTCCAACTGTCAGGAGGAGGATAGACTTCACGTTGCCAGGGCAGGGGGCTTGGTTAGATATGCTAAGCGGCTCATGTGCGAGTTAGCACCTTACTGTAGCATACCTTGAAGCCTCTGCCAAGCTCCCTGAATTCCTGGCAGAGCTTGCCAATCGGTGGAAGTAATAGTTCCCATGCAGTAATTGGCTGCACAGTAAGAACATAGGCTCGTGCAGCCGATCGGGCTTTAGATTCATCTGAGCTACAGCGTGCGGTGCAAAGGTCATAACATCGTAACAAAGGATTGCACCCTGCTTCAAAAGTACGTTAGAACTAAAAATTGGTGAACGAATCCTGCAAGGACAGAACGAAAATATTCCTTTCGGCGAAAATACAGGGTTTGTGAGCGGCGCCCCTAGCCAACGACTGTTACACGGCTCTTTTTGCGCATCAACCCCGCTCCTGGGAATTGATGCCTAGAGACTTGATTTCTGTGGATTTCGTTCCGTGGACATTTTATTTTGTTTTGCCCCATCCCAGTAAGTTATTCGTGTTATTTTGTAAATCAAGCTGTGTGTGTTTCTTGTGTAAATAAATTACAATTTATTTTATCTCACGCTTTGTTCAATCAAAGGATCCAGATATTTTGTGTTAAAAGCACTCCCGTGACACCCATAGTAATTTTTACCTACTAATTCTACTTAATCTCTTTGCTATCTTCGATACGGTCAATCACTCTTGTCTCCTTCATATTCTAAACTCTCTTGGAATCCGCAAAAAAGCTCTACCCTATTTATCATACCTCTCCCGTTGAACATTTTTGGTCTCTGTTGCTAACATGTCGTCATCTCATGTTAATCTGTCTGTTGGTGTACCTCAAGGCTACATTCTGGAAGTTCTAATTTTTCTCTCTACACACTATCAATTTGTGGCTTCATCAACTCCTTTGGCCTTGTGCAGATGGTACTGTAACGCGTAGCTCACCACAAATGAGGCGCGACCGCGGGACTGAGGTAGGGGTTGGTATAGAACGCTGACCACAACAACGAGGGCGCGTCTAGAGTGTAGGATAATCTTGCAGGCCGGGTCAGGGTTATAGAGGACAGCGTAAAACGTGGTACTTTCCGGGTCTAGGAGTGTAAAGTAGCGGATCGTTGGGGTACGTAGCCGGGGCCAGGATTGGAGAAAGTAGAGTTGTCGTAGAGCCAAAGTCAGGGTCAGTGTCATGATCGGGCTATCAGGGGTTAATGGGATCTGTGTATATGTTGATCTGCATCCCCCTGCTTCAGCAGAATTATCCCAGGTCTGAGATGTATTTCCCCAGCAGTCTGTGTTATATTACTATGTGTGTATAAATCATGTCGGGAGGGAAAGGGTTAACCATATTGTGTATATGTGGATCTGCATTTCCCCGCTTCAGCCAAATTGTCCCAGGTCTTAGATGTATTTCCCCAGCAGTACTGTGCGTTATTGTATATATCCAGTTATCATGATATGCATATGAAGGTTTAATGTGATCTGTGTATATGTTGATCTGCATTCCCTCACTTCAGCAGAATTAATTGCTATGCTATGTATTAACATGGAGAGAGGGGTTAACTGTGTATTTGTCATAATGTAAACCCCATAGAACCATATCTCTGTATGTGTTTGTGCTACAAGGCTGAAATTTGAATATGCTTTCCTATGCAACGAACACAGGTTGCATACATATTGTTAATCTGATTTAATATATGGGAAATATAGTTATGAGTTATCGCTGTTTTTACTATAACTTTGGATATAAGTTTGGAAGCTTGCCAAATGGCCGCTTTGATACATAATTGTACAATCAACGGAGGCTACTTGAAAGGCTTTGTTGTGGAGAAGTTCGTCAGAGGTGAGAAAAAACTTGTACATCAATGTAGGTGACTCGCCTCATTGCATATGCAGCCAGGTCTCACAACTAGGTGATAACCATTTCACCTGTCATAAATGACACCCTACATGAAAGACCCCTGCCCAATAAGCATTTTTGCTAGACAGGATGGCAACGAAGGCATCATGTCATAGTTTTTTTTATAAATGGGCTGGCCAAGTAGCTACAGGGGAGGGGTGTATTAATGAGGGGCTGGGTAAACCCAGCTTCTTGCGTTACCTGGCAACCTGTGATTGGGACAAGGTAATTGTTCACCAATAACTGAACTGCCATGTTAGGAATGGGAGGCCTGCATCTATATAGTTGCTTGCACCCCTTATTCCTGTGCTTGTCATGCTTGTTGTGACCTATAACAGCTAAGGAGCTGCTATTCGGCTGAATATCTCCTTGTCCAACCCCAGTAAGTGTAAATATTTCTGTAATGTTATTTGCTTGATGTATTGTCTGTTCTGCTCATAGGAAATAAACTCATTCAGTTTACTATATCCTAGTCTTGTTCAATCTGGCCCGGTTATTCTATGTAGTGTCTGTTCTATCATGACACAGTGCAAGAGAGAGCAGCATCGTCGTATTCCAATGCCAGGGTCAGTGCAGGAGAGAATAACAAAGTCCAAGGTACTAGGCACGGTCAGGCAGCAAGGTAAAGGCAGATAGGCTAGGAGTAGTGAGGTTCAGCGTCACAAACAGAAGTTATGCTCAGCAAGTAATGAGAGTTCAGCAGAAAACACAAAATCCAAGGGTAGCATGGGGAGGAAACAAAAATAAATTTAAGTGCAGCAGAATAGCAATGTGGAAAAAAAGCCTCCAAACAACTTGGCTCTAATAGAATGACTACTTACAGGATGTAAGAGTCAAAACAACAGGGTTGACTCATACAGTAGTGGTTGGTAGCTGTAACACTGCTCCGTCTGGCGTCTGACATCAGATCCGGGTCCGTCGGGCTGGATCTTCCGAGACTCCTCTTCTGACGGCTCCGTTCTGAATAGGACTCCCACTCCACGTGGCGAAACGCGTAGAGTGGGAGGCCTATTCAGAACAGAGCCGTCAGAAGAGGAGTCTCGGAAGATCCAGCCCTTACCCAGCGACGGACCCGGATCTGACGTCAGACGCCAGACGGAGCAGTGTTACAGCTGACCGGAGGCAGAGACAGAGAAGTGGGGAGCGTTGCGGGATGGTGAGCCAGCTGGCTGCATTTATCCTCTCTTACACTATTGCAGTGTGATATGCCCGTTTTTTATTGTTAGATTGTGAGTATATTACTTTTATTGCTATAAACTTTTTTACCTTGGTTGATCTGCGCTATGCCAGTTTCTTTCTCTTGGGCCATATCCTCCTGAGAACCTGATCCACCCAGATGACAACTTTACCATCTACCAACCACTGACAATAAATTTATTTTTGTTTCCTCCCCATGCTCCCCTTGGATTTTGTGTTTTCTGCTGTTACTGTGGGGGAAGAGTGAAGACTGCCCCTTCCAGTGGGTTCTGAACAGGGGGTGAAACTGTATTAACATTATTATTACTATTTATTCACTTATTTAAGTATTTATTAAGTCACTTATTATTAGTGTTTCCTTTATATCTGTTTGCGCCTGTGTTCACTTTGTTAGGAATGAGAGTTCAGACAGCATATTTAAAGGACCTCCCACCAATGGGAGTGTAACAGGGGATTTATCCCTGTTCACAAATGTGCCTCTAATCCAGCAGTGTGGTGGTTAACTGCTGGTAGGCAATTAACTAACACCACCTGCCTGATTAGATGGCTTAGAAAAGCCTGTCTTTTGAGACAGGAAGTGAAACTCCTTAGCTCACACCTGAGCTGAACTTGGAGGCAGAGGAGAGATTCATTAGTCCACAACTGGGCTGAACCAAGGAAAAAGAGATGTCTTGAGCGACAAGCTGACCACAAGACAAAGGGGACAAGATTCTAAACTTGGAGCCTGACATTTCCTAAACACACAAGGGTGCGGTTCCAAGAGAGCAGAGAAGCTTCCCCTACAGCAGCCCAGCTAACAGATAAGACTTTTTCGTATAAGACTAGTATCTAGGTCTGTGTATTGATAAATGTCTCCATGATTTGGGGCTGGTAAAGAGCCTAGCTAACCAACCCAGTCAGAGAGGGCTGAGCTACATGTGTAGATAGTCTCCAAAGCAGAGATAGGTTTTCTTTATTTGGCTCACTATTTCGCTTATGTTGATTTTTTGCTGTGTTTTAAGCGACAGGCACAATAAAGCCTTGTTATAATTTCACCTTACAACAGTCTCCATTGTGTACCTCTAAACATGTTCTCCAACATATGGTGTCAGAAATTTGGGATGAGAGGTGGCCTTTGAAGTTTAAAGGGCCGGAGATTGGCGCTGGAATTTTTTTTGTGCTTTTGCCTACATACAGTCTTGCAAACAAACCTGAGCAACAAAAACAAAGATTCACCTGCAGCAGAGATCAGAATTAAAGGGATACACACCCAGGCAGGAAACTTACACTGCACTGAAACCTACAAAACCACAGATGGACTCTTTTCCCCAATCCCAAGAGGAGAGAGAGAGAGACTGCTGAAGCAGGTAAACCTTTATTTGCCTATCACAAAGTGTAATATGGTCATTGAAATAGGGGTTTTGCCTTCTAGCCATAGTCGGGGTTCTAGAAGTGAGTCAGCCCTTAAAAAGGGATAGGTGTTTGTTGTTTTCAAAAGTTTCGCTGAAGCAGTGAATACAGATGGTGACCCACGAGCGGTACTGATTTTGCAAATAAAGGTTGCCACACTGCATAGAACTACCAGCTGTGAATGGAGTATATGCAGAAAAGTGTGAAAATTGATACAAGACTGTGCTGAAGCAGGGGAATTTTTAGCAAACAAATGCCGAGTGTAAAATTGCCCTACTGGGGAAAAAGGAATTGCTGAGTGTTGAGTCACCCTGCCGGGAGTGAAAGAAATATTCCACGGCAAAGAATGTTTTTTTTTTCTGCAAGTAAAAAAGTCTGCCTATGTATCTTGGGAGCAAAACAGACACCCAAAGTGTGAAGTGTGAATGCTATAATACCCAAAGAAGAGACTGAATATTACTGAACTCAAGCAGAAAACCAAATTATGTTGCTGAAGCGGAAGCATTGCACCTAGCAATAAATGGTGTAAAGCAAACAGAAGTTTTTACCTAGCAACTACACATCCAGCATACCTAATGAGAGATTATACCTAGCAAGTAAATGGTGTAAAGCAAATAGATGTTTTTACCTAGCAACTGCACATCCTGTATACCTGATGAGAGAAAATGCATCCACAGTACTGCTGATATTGTAAAACTTATCCAAGAAAGAAAAGTCTACAGAGATGCCTGTGAGAGCTACGACCTCTACAAGCAAAATATGCCCACCTGTAGGACTACCACAATTGGGGGTTCTAGCAAATACAGTGGCAACAGCTGCAATAGCACCTCCTGAAGTCAGGAAGAAAACTACACCTGAGAGCCCCAAAATGGAGGACAAGATGCAGCGTTCCTGTAATGAATCCTATCCCACGGAACAGTGGCCCTTCCAGTCCAATAAAGAGGAAGACATCTGTTACGGGGAACCCGAACCGAGTCACACCCACAAAACACCCCAAGAATGGTGGGGGTTCCTGAACTCGGCACAAACCGAAAAGACCGCTCTCTATGATGACGAATATGGTCGACAAGAGAATCAGCGAGAGCAGCAGATCACCCAATATTTCTGTCAGCTAAAGCAACTGCAAGAAAAGCCTGGCGTATATAATGAAGCTGCTAAAGTTTCAAATAAAGAAGGAGACCCCAGTATTCCTGATGGGTGGGAGTCATCCAAAACAAAAAAGCGGAAAAAGAAAAGCGGTTCTTCACTTACCGTGGAAGGAACAGACACGTCCGCAGATCCTGTTTAGGAAAAGGGGGACCGGGTTGCTCTGCAGCCTAGAGAAAATGGAGAATTCGTCCCGCGGTTAACCGAATATCCAGAGGGCCCAAGGCAGAAGTCGTGTACCCCAAAGAAGTGTCTGTCCGGTGCCAACAGTGAGGAACCCTCAACCAACCATCCCAGGGAAGTGGAGCCGGAACCAGTGAGTGACGATCCCTTGACCAGCCCTGAAGATGCCCTGAAAAATGCCAGGCATGACTGTGATATGCTCCGTGAACAATTGAAACAAAAGAAAGATGGTTACACAGAGCTACAGAAAAATAACGTGAGGCTACAAAAAGATGTGCTCACAATTTACTCTTTAGCCAGGACAGAATTGGACGATCTCAAGACTGAGCTAAATACTGCAAACGTTACTCTTTCCGCCATGGATGAAATGCAAAGCCAATCTGATAAAATGATGATTAAGCTTAAGTGGAAGTATGAGGAGGCACTGAAGCAGATGACAGTCTTCCAGCAAGAGGTTCACACTCTTCGCATAGAGCTGAATGCCTCACAACAGGAGGTCAACAGTGTCCGGACAGAGGTGGACGTATCTCAGAAAGAGGTTCAGACACTCCGCAGAGCACTGGATGCCTCACATCATGAGACCAACAGCTGCCGCACAGACCTGGAAGTTTTCAGAAAGGAACTACACAGTCTCACTGAGGAGCTGGACATTGCTAAAGAAACGATTGTCAATCTTAAGCCAGATCTCAAAGTCTCTCAGAAGGAGCTTCAGACCCTTAACCTAGAGAAGGAAATCTCACGCCAGGAGACTGTCATTCTCAAAGCAGATGTGCGTAAATGGAAGGAGGACTGCAAGGAGGCCCTGAATAGTACAGAGACTGAAAAAGGAGAAAATTTAAGATTACAAAGAAAAAAATTAAAACTCAAAGAAGAAAATTCTAATTTGACAAACAACGTCAAGGAAAAAAATGAAAAGCTGCACGAGCTTAAATAAATAAATAGACTTTTGGAAGGTGAGAAGTTTGAAGCAGAGCACCGACTGTAGAACAAACTGCAAGGCCTGTGTACGCACCTCGAGAAGGCCGAGGAGAAGCAGCGAACTCTGCAGGAAGACAATCTGCAGGCTGTTAAAGAAATTCAAGTGCTGCATGAACGTCTGATTACCCAGTATGTCCCCGCAAAGCAGCATGAGAAACCAAAGCAACGCTAAAGGCCAAGCTTAGAACCCAGGTGATGCGGCACAAAAAGGAGCACAAGAAGGTCCAGAAACTGAAACAAGTAACTGTGGCCCAAGCAAAGAAGTTCATAGTGCTTCACAATGCAATAAAAATGTGGAAGCAAGCTCAGAGAAAGCAAAGTACGCAGATAGATTCCCTGAGAAGAGACTTGCAAGACGCACTCAAACAGGTTGAGACTCTGCAGACCAGTAACTTACAGATTCCTCCAATACGGAAAAAGGTATTGGCTCTGCCCAAGCACCAGTATCCCACAGTAACTAATGCCCGTGAGGACAAGGGTACAGTGAGAGTTGGGGGCTCCACGCACCTTCAAAACAAGATTACGAAGTTTGAGCCACCTAAGAAAGCACTAGCCAAACCTACAGCTTCCCAACAGGCAACAAACAGAGGTAGGAGTGCAGAATCAAAGCCAGAAGAATTCTTAGTTGAGGAAGCTGAAAAGATAGGACGTTCTCTGGAAAGGGCGGTGGAGGTGCAACTCAGTCCCAAAGAAGCTGAACTGGCGACTCCGTTGTGTGGAGGAGGTGCAGAAAGCTTCAAAAGCGGAAAACTCTAAGGGCTAGTCCTAACGGCTCTACAACTGTTGCCATACAGTTTGTCTACAAAAAGAGGAGTGCCCGACGCAATGGAAATCTCATGACCATGCACTCTGTAAAAAGACTTTACTTGGAAAAAGTCCTCCTCGAGCGACTGAGGAGTGCTGATCTCAAGCACCTTCGGGAGGAGACAAAAATAAACGAGAGAAAGGGCTCCAATCCCAGCGGGACAGAGGGTTCTCTTCCTCCATCCACTCTCATTCAAGTCACAAAGATCTCGAATGAGAGTGGAAGGATGGGCTTTGGCCGTGGTAAGCCCGAGCTTCCCACAAACAGGGGAGGTATGTAACAGGGGACATATCCCTGTTCACAAATGTGCCTCTAATCCAGCAGTGTGGTGGTTAACTGCTGGTAGGCAATTAACTAACACCACCTGCCTGATTAGATTGCTTAGAAAAGCCTGTCTTTTGAGACAGGAAGTGAGACTCCTTAGCTCACACCTGAGCTGAACTTGGAGACAGAGGAGAGATTCCTTAGTCCACAACTGGGCTGAACCAAGGAAAAAGAGATGTCTTGAGCGACAAGCTGACCACAAGACAAAGGGGACAAGATTCTAAACTTGGAGCCTGACATTTCCTGTGCACAAGGGTGCGGTTCCAAGAGAGCAGAGAAGCTTCCCCTACAGCAGCCCAGCTAACAGATAAGACTTTTTCGTATAAGACTATTATCTAGGTCTGTGTATTGATAAATGTCTCCATGATTTGGGGCTGGTAAAGAGCCTAGCTAACCAACCCAGTCAGAGAGGGCTGAGCTACATGTGTAGATAGTCTCCAAGGCAGAGATAGGTTTTCTTTGTTTGGCTCACTATTTCGCTTATGTTGATTTTTTGCTGTGTTTTAAGCAACAGGCACAATAAAGCCTTGTTATAATTTCACCTTACAACAGTCTCCATTGTGTACCTCTGCACATGTCCTCCTACAGGGAGGATCCAGGAAGCAGAACTGCCATTTTTGATAGGACGCACCTGCGCGATCCAGCAGCCTATTACACAGCCAATTGAGACCGAGTCAGAGAGTGCGCGCGCATTACGCGCAACCCGCACATCACGCTGGCGACCAGGTCGCGCACCGTCAGTGCGTGCCACGACACCCACGCCAGTACGGGGGCGGAGACTGGAGGTGGGACCTGCAGAGACAGAGGAGGGGCACGGAGTATTGTTGCGCCGCGTAGCTCTGACATCAGGACGGGGACGGGAATGAGAGGCAGGGACCACATACGGCCGGGGAGACCACGCACTGCGCATGCGTCACGCGTCAATGCCAGAGGCCAGAGAGTGCACCCTGGACCCAGGTATAGCGGAAACCGATTGAACCTGCGCAGTGCCCATGCGCCGCGCTTGAGTACCACCACTAGGTTGCCCTTCTTGAGTGCCACAGGAACCAGATGAGTGGGTCGGGGTTTAGGGGCCAGAACCGCCAGTATGGCGAATTCTCACAGATACACAGAAATAGCTATCCACCCCTACCATCTTCAATCCAGACCAAAGTCGGACTGCCTCCTGGCTGTATCCTTGTGGATGGTGCTTCATCACCTCAAACTTAATATGGGAGACCAGGTATTTACACCTTTATACCGGGATCAGATCACTGAGCAAAACCAAATAGTAAAACAAATAGTCATTTATTCCATTGAAAAAGACGTACACACAGTAGATTACAACATACAAGAGAAAATCACATTTAATGGGGGAAAAAAATAGACTTTCCTAGCTTCTACAGTCCATAAAACAAAGTTTGTAGTTGACCGGGACTTAACCCGAAGTGTCCTGGAACTCAAATTGGCATGAAGTTCCTGACGCCACCGCTGTATCTGCTGTGGAGAGACCAAAATCCCTTGATCGAGAAATAGCACCAAGCGCCCTGGTACTCTTTTTGGCTTCCAATCCCAGTCGTGACCGCTACGTTCTATTCTGAGAACTTGGCCCCCGAAAAGTGGGACTTAGAAAATTTCTTGCTTTTAAATTTCTGAAGCCCGCTCGCGTCTATTTCTCCAAGAGCTTGTTCTAAAAAGAAGTCCAACCTTTTTTTGAACAGATCTATTGTATTTGCCATCACAGTCTCTATGGGTAATTAATTCCACATTTTAACTGCCCTTGCTGTAAAGAGCCCTTTCCTTTGTTGCTGGTGAAATCTACTTTCGTCCAACCTTAAGTCAGGGGTGCGCAAACTTTCCCCTGTGTGTACCCCTGCCTGCTCTCCTCAGCACCTCGTGCCCCCCTCCCCCCTGCATGGCCCTGGCATCAAATGATGCGTGGGGTCATGTGATGTCACATTGTCATGGTAACGTGATGTCATGTGACCTAGCTGCGTCATTTGATGCCAGGTTACCATGACAACGCGTCGCTGGAAGGAAAGTGTGTTATAGAGACCTTGCGCGGTCCCCTGGCTTTTAATGTAAATGCCTGGGGGGCGAGCGTGGGACCTATATAACTGACATGCCCCCCCCCCCCCTGAAAATCAAGCACCACCCCAGGGGGGTGCTCCCAGCAGTTTGCGCCCCACCTTAAGTTTGACCCTGTGTCCTTTGTACTGTCTTTGGGATGAATAGTTCTTTTGAAAGCTCCTTGTACTGTCCCCGAATATATTTGTTTATAGTTATCATATCCCCTCTTAGTTGTCGCTTTTCTAATGTAAATAAATCAAATTTAGCTAGCCCTTCCTCATAAATCAGATTATGTATCCCATTTATTCATTTGGTGACTTTTCTCTGCATATTCTCTAGTTCCATAATGTATTTTCTAAGGAGTGGTGCCCAAAATTGTACTCCATATTCAAAGTGTGGTCTTATTAATGCTTTATAAAGGGGCATACTGTAGTGCCGACGAGTATTCTAAAACAAATCTGGGGCAATCACCAACAAGACCCAAGTACATGCTGGGTACATGCTGGGTACATGCTGCAACATTTCAGTGACATTTCTGCAGACAGACTAATGGCCCATCGGACTAACAGCGGGGGTCCCTGGCAGTCCCATTCAAACTGATGGGACTGCCAAGGACCCCTGCTGTGTTAATCCGATGGGCCATTAGTCTATGCAGAAATGTCACTGGAATGTTGCAGCATGTACCCAGCATGTACCTGGGTCTTGTTGGTGATAGCTCCAGATTTTCCAAGGCAAGTTTTAGAAAACTCGTCGGCGCACCTGTAATTATATATTTACTTCCCTTCCATTGCCCGTATAATGCAAGATAATCTTATTTGCCTTTGCAGCTGAAAGGTACTTGCGGAGTCAAATTTCTGTGAAAATATTGCCCATCTTCATTCTTTATTACTTTTATATTATGGATAAAATAAAGTCTTAAAAAATGCATAAGATCATGCTATATGGCCATATAACTGAGAAATTCTGTATTATTTGCAGTGCATCTTTTGAAAGCTACAGTAGTAGCACCTGAGACAGACATCTTGAACATATAGGGCCTCATTCTAGTAGCTTCAATAACCAACACATCAAGGATTTTGAGCAGGACGGACGTTTCTCAAGCAACCTACACGAGTCCCGCCCACAGTCAGCCGCCGTAACCTAGAAACCAAGGGACCCTAATAGAGAATGTTCCATACACAAAAAAACGCTTAACATGTGCATGAGGTTCAGAATGAAACCCATAGAGGAGTGCAAGAACTTACTCAGAGAATTGGGAGTTTACTTCAAATGCTGTGCTTCCACAGGTCACTTGTTCAAGGACTGGAAAGAAGCTATAAAGTGCACAGAGTGTAATAGTGACAGGCACGTAGCAGCTTAACATCCAGAGACATTTAAGCCTAAACCATTCAAGGCACCTAACCTTGTGACAAAGCAGGGCAGGGCACCAAGGTTTGTGGAGAAGGGCGCGATGGTAGATCCTGTTCTAAGATATGTCTTGTAGTAGTATACCCAGAGGGACAACCTGAAATAACTATAAGAATGTATGCTATCATCGACGACCAAAGCAATCGATCATTGGTCAGGTCAGAATTATTTGATCTATTCAACATACGAGATAGCGCCTCTCCTTACGCACTCAGAATGTGCACCGGGCGGATAGAAACAACAGAGAGGAGAGTAAATGGCTACATCTTATGTTCGGTGGATGGCAGAGTAAAGATACCTCTCCCTACACTCATTGAGTGCAATCACATGGTGGAGGATTGCACCCTCATCTCAAGGCGATAGCCGATCACATCCCACCGCTAGATGAAAGTGCCAGATCTTGCTGCTACTTGGCAGGGACATCATGAGAGCACACAAAATACTGTGAACAATGAAATGGAGACCATAATGCTCCATGCACCCAAAGACTCGATTTAGGATGGGTGATAGTGGGCGAAGTATGTATTGACAAGGTATGCAGACCAGACAACGTAGATGCCCTACGAACAAACATACTGGAAAACGGTCATGCAACTCTCTTTAAACCATGTCTGAACCACATCCATGTCAAAGAGCAGCTTGGGAATAAAGAGAAACAAAGGTGTATCATCAAATAGAGACGTCCTTGTGTCAGAAAAATGTAGAAAAAAGTACTGATGACCTAGGGCACACAGCGTTCCAGACGATGAGAGACGATATTAAGCAAGCACCATCGATGGAAGACAGAGAATTTCTGAGGTTGATGGATAAGGAGCTCTTCAAAGATGAATTGGGCAGTTGGGTGTCTCCGCTACCATTCCGTTCACCCAGAAGTCGTCTTCCAAACAATAAAGAACATTCCATCTCTAGGCTCACTTCGCTCCGCCACAATCTAAAAAGAAACCAGAGACCAAGAATCACTTTGTGGCCTTCATGCAGAAGATATTTCTCAGTGGTCACGCAGAACCAGCTCCCCCACTGAAGGAAGGCGAAGAATGCTGGTACCGTCCATCATTTGGCATCTACCACCCCCAGAAACCTGGTCAGATCCAGGTAGTGTTCGACAGTGCACAGTACCAGGGAGTCTCCCTAAACGATGTCCTCCTCACTGGACCAGACTTGAAAAATAGTATCCTATGAGTGTTGATCCACTTTCGCAAGGAGCCGATTGCCATAACAGCGAACACACAACAGATGTTCCACTGTTTCCTTATGCGAGATGACACCAGAAATTACTTAAGGTTCCTATGGTACCAAAATGATGATATAGATGATGAAGTCATAGAGTATAGGATGAAAGTACACGTCTTCGTCAACAGTCCATCACTTGTAGTAGCCGCTTATGGACTCAGAAGGAATGTCCAAGAAGGGAAAGAAAAGTACGGGAAAGACGCTAAGATTTTCGTCGAAAGAGACTTCTATGTAGATGATGGGTTGAAAACAGTCCCCACAGAAGAAGAAGCCATAGACCTACTCAAAAAAACACAAAAGATGCTAGCAAACGCCAACCTAAGATTGCATAAAATAGCTTCCAATACTACAACAGTGATGAAGGCGTTTCATATGGATGATTACGCAAATGACCAGAAGACTTTGGACCTGGGGATCGACATGCCTCCAATACAGCGGAGTCTAGGGTTAAGCTGGGATCTCATAACAGACACATCCACATTCCAGTTATCCATCAAGGAAAAACCCTACACCCGACATGAAGTCCTGTCTACGGTCAATAGTCTATACGATCCCCTGGGACTCATAGCCCCAGTCACTATAAGGAAAGTCTCTTCTCAGAGAATTGTCTGTCGAAGCACGGGACTGGGACACCCCATTGCCTCCAGAAAGACGAAAAGAGTGGGAGACATGGAAGGATTCTTTGAAGACCATTGAACAACTTCAAATCCCATGCCCCTACTCACCCATATCTTTCACCACTGCATGCAACAAAGAGCTTTCTATCTTTTCAGATGCCTCAACAAAGGCCATAGCAATGGTGGCTTACTAAAGGCCACAGGTGCAGATGGAAGACCTCATACAGATTCATTCTAGGCAAGGCTAAGCTGTCCCCACAACCTGACCATACCAAGAATCGAGCAAAGTGGTGCAGTGTTAGCAGTAGAGCTGGCAGAGCTCATTGAGAACAAAATGGACTGTAAACCAGATGCTATCAAGTTCTACAGGGACAGTAAAGTGGTTCTAGGCTCCATATGCAATCACAAAAGGAGATGCTATGTATACATAGACAGCAGAGTAGAAAGGATCAGGAAGTCGGCACAGCCAGATCAGTGGCACATTGTGCCGACAGACCAGAATCCTGCAGACCATGCTACTAGATCAGTGTCTGCAGCGTATCTACAGAGCACATCGTGGCTTACAGGACCAAGTTTCTAACTCAACCCGATGAAACACCATCAGCCCCAGCTGACGACTTTGAAATTGTAGATCCTGAAAAAGATACAGAGATACGACCTCAAGTATCCATTTTGCTCACGAACATATGGCCTAGAAACACGTTCAGATCGCACAGATTTCTTCTCTTCTCAAGGTGGACAACTCTCCGGTGAGCAATGGCACATATCAAACAAATAGCCATTTCTTTCTGCCAAACACTTGGTGGTGAAGTAGCCAGCTGTCACGGTTGGCATCTCTGCAACAGGTTGCATACTATCGACGAAATCACAGAGACGAAAAAGACTGTTCTCCGACATGTTCAGAAAGAAACATATGAGAAGGAGATCAGTTGCATCATCGGGAAGAAGGCCATCTCTAAAAATAGCCCCCTTTGGAAGTTGGACCAGCAGGAATATGGATCATTGGCACAAAATGGTGCATTGCTAGCATTCTCAACAAGTGTGTTAGGTGCCGCATTTTGCGGGGCAAAACCAAGATCAAAGAATTGTGGACCTGCCACCCGACAGACTTAGTACAGAACCCCCCCTTTACATGTGTAGGACTTGATGTCTTTGGATCATGGACGGTCATCTCGCGAAGATCAAGAGGTGGACACACGGACAGCAAGCAATTGGCAGTACTTTTCACTTGTATGAGAACTCGGGCCATACACATCGAGGTCATAGAATCTATGGACGCATCATGTTTCATAAATGCCTTCAGAATTTTTTTTGCTCTCAGAGGACCAGTCAAACAAATATGTTTAGACTGCGGAACCAATTTCGTTGGAGCATGCAATGAATTAAAAATAAACACTAAAGACAGTGAAGACAACAGCATCCAGAAATACTTGCATGACCAAGAATGTACGTGGATGTTCAACTCTCCTCATTCTTCTCACATGGGTGGAGCATGGGAACGCATGATTGGAAAAGCTCAACATATTTTGGATTCCATGATGTTATAGACTGATTTGGCTCGACTCTCTCATGAAGTGCTAACAACATTTATGGTCGAGGTGTCAGCAATTGTCAACGAGAGGCCTTTGGTCCCAGTATCTACAGATACAGAATTGCCAAGTATTCTGACCCCAGCTCAGGGGTGCTCCTCACACAGAAGGTAGGAGACATCCCTACCCCAGTAGGAGACGTTACCTCAAAGGACATGTATAAACACCAGTGGAGGCAGGTGCAGTGCTTTGCCAACACATTCTGGGAGTGCTGGAGGCGTGAGTATCTCGTTACACTCCAGGAACGGCACAAATGGCAATCTGTCAAACAAGATATCCAAGAAGGAGACTGTAACGCTCGGCCTGCCCACAAGCCAGACGAGACCCCAGGACTGAGGTGGAAAGGGTAAAACCACACACCTAGCAGCAAACGGGGGCACGGCCGGAGTGTGGTAGTAGCATAGGTGGTCCAGGTAACAAGAATGTAAATGATACCGTACTTGACAGCTCCGGCGTAGAAGGGTTAAGTTCGTATGCCAAGGGTTGTGGATTGGAGAGAGCAGCATAATCAATTGTCCGTAAGCCTGGGTTGTGGAGTGGAAAGAGCAGTGTAGTAGTTTGTCCGTGTGCCGTGTCCAAGGGTTGTAGAGGTCTGCAGCGTCCAAAGCAAGGTTTTCTGAGATATACAGGGACATGGCTTCAGTCTCAGGCAAAGACAACGGATAAGACCTGGCTTTGGGAAATGGAGCACCCGGAATTAAGTCTATCGGACAGTCGAAAGGGCGATGAGGGGGAAGCTCCTCGGATTTGGCCTTACTGAAGACATTCAGGAACTCCGAATAGATGTCCGGAAGGGAGACATCTTGTGGGGACGTGGTCTCCAGAATGGCCAATACCGCTGCGGATGGAGCAGACACTCCTACTTGAGAGGATCTCCATAGAACAGGAACCTCTGCCGTCCAATTGATGATGAGATTGTGTAATTGCAGCCAAGGCAAGCCCAGGATGATATGAACCGAAGGAGAGTGAATGACATCAAAAGAGATCATTTCCGAATGTCCATCATCCATAGAGAGTTCAAGAGGAAGTGTCTCCAAGGTAATAAAGGTTGGCTGCATGGGTCGACCATCAATAGCCTCTAATCCGAACGGAAAGGCCTTCTCCCGGAGAGGAATGTCATGCTGAGTAGCAAATGCCTGGTTTATGAAATTTCCTCCGGAACGGAATCAGGGAAGGCCTTAGCAGGGGTCTGGATATTTGTGTGCTTAAGGAGCACCGACAATAGGAGACGTTTAGGGAGATGCTGTGAGGGAACAGAAGAAGCAGAGATGGTACCCAGTGAGACTCCCCCATACCTCACTGGACGTTGGCAACCTGGCTTCGAAGGACAGCGTGATAGGATATGCCCAGGAGAACCACAATAGAAGCACAGCCCTTCATTCCTCCGACGTAGTCGCTCCGTAGAAGGGAGTTGAAGTGTGCCTAGTTGCATGGGTTCCAGGGCTTCCAGTGCGGGTAGTGCAGGAAGAGGAGAACTGGAATTAGAGGACAGAAAAGTAGCAGTACGAGAACGTTGGCGTTCAGCCCGCCTCTCCAGAAGTCTTTGATCCACCAGAACGCAGAGAGCGATCAGGGCCTCTAGGGAAGATGGCCTCTCACGAGCCGCCAATTCGTCCTTTAGGGTCTCCGAAAGCCCTTGCCAAAAGGTGGCGGAGAGAGCCCCATCGTTCCAGTCTGTCTCTGCTGCAATGGTCCGGAACTCCAGAGCGTAATGCGCCACTGATCTCCGAACCTGCGAAATATGGAACAAAGAAGATGCCGCCATATCACTGCGTCCAGGAGTGTCAAACACTAATCGGAATTCTCTTTTGAAATTGGCATGATTGTAAGTGAGTTCGGGTTTCAGTTCCCAGATAGGTGAGGCCCAGGCTAAGGCATCTCCAGTGAGGAGGGAGTACACGTAGGCTACCTTAGTACGATCCATGGGGAAGCGAGGTGACAGCTCAAATTGTATTTCGCACTGGTTCAAGAAACCGCGACATGCAAGCGGATCTCTTGCGTATTTACTGGGGGTAGGTATCCGCAAGTCAGAGGGACCTGATCCTTCACGGGATACACTGGAGGAAGATGTGGGGACACTACCCTGGGGATCTGAAGAGATAGGGTATTATCTTGCTGGTTAAGAGTGGAAACTTGGTTGTCCAAAAAATTAAAGTGTTTGGAAATGGTGGTTAAGGTATCTTCCACCTCAGGGGGGTCTATGTCTGTTGGGCTCTGCATAATGTAATGCTCGGCCTGCCCACAAGCCAGATGAGACCCCGGGACTGATGTGGAAAGGGTAAAACCACACACCTATCAGCAAACAGGGACACGGCCGGAGTGTGGTAGTAGCGTAGGTGGTCCGGGTAACAAGAATGTAAATGATGCCGTACTTGACAGCTCCGGCGTAGAAGGGTTAAGTTCGTATGCCAAGGCTCGTGGATTGGAGATGGCAGCGTAATCGATTGTCCATAATCCTGGGTCGTGGAGTGGAGAGAGCAGCGTAGTAGTTTTGCCGTGTGCCTTGTCCAAGGGTTGTAGAGGTCTGCAGCGTAAAAGTCCAAAGCAAGGGTCAAATCCAGGGAGGCCAGCAAGGGTTCCAGGGACAGGAGCAGCACTGAAAAGACAAAGAGAGGCCAGGCAACAGCAGACAGCACCAAGGTACAGAAGCTATGCAGAGCAAAGAGGAAATGGAGAAGAGGGATTATATAGGAGGCTGGGACCAATCAGAGAAAGGGGAGTGACGGAGGAGTGGCCAGAAGAGGAACCTAATAGGAGAGCAGAGTGAGGAAGTTTGAAACCAATGGGAGTGAGGGGAGGAACGGAGGGACGGACAAGGGAAGGGACAGAAAGGGAAGGAGGACCTGAGAGGCAAGGCAGATGGGGAAGGGGCGTACAGGGCATGTGCGTGATGTCTGAGGGGGCGGAGCATGGGGAAGGTGCACCGGAGGATCCAGGAGCAGAGAGAAGAAGGGGAGGAGCAGAGGGACGAACAGGGGAAAGGACAGGTAAGGAGGGAGAAGTGGGAAGGCGGAGCTGACGGGACCCGAGCGGCGACACCCAGGGAGCGTGTGCCGCGCCAGCAGAGGCGGAGAGGCGGCTTGGGTGCGCGCACGCCCGTAGGGCTGACCCACGTGGGCAGGAGGTGCAGGGAAAGCAGCCAGGAGCGGGGAATGCCGCCGGGGAGCCTGAATGGCCTTTGAAAAAGGTAAGGATGTGTTGGACGTGGGTATACCTGCAGCGCGGATCCTTACAGAGACGTTGTCTTGTTAAAAGATAAACAGGTAGCATGGAACGAGTGGCCTATGGGTCTTAATATTAAAACCATCTCAAGTGCGGATGAAAGGGCCCACAAGGTCGAAGTAAGAGTTACCATAATATTAAAACCTTTGTCAGGCCTATTACAGAGACTATCCATCTAATGTCTACATCGGATTCCAGCAAGTAAGGATCAGTCACCTGTTTATGGACTCCTAAAGACATTGTGGAGAACCCAGCTATCCTGGACTGGTGCACCAACTCGACATCCCTTGCCAAAGGGGATCTTGGAGATAGTGGTACTGGCCGGCGCCATGTTGTTATGTGAACATGGACTTTATACATTGTTGTTGTATTTATATGCTCCACATTTATGTTAGATATAGTGGTATCTACTGATACCAAACGGGGAGTGTCCTGGAACAGGATTGTTTATTTCATGTGTACCTTTGCTGCTCTCAGGTTGCCAGCTCTCCCCAGCTAATTTACATGTTTTTACCTGCTCTGAAGCAGCCAGAGCTGCTGTGTATTGCTACATTAGTGTTACAAGTAGTACCCTTTACGCAAGCCACTAGTCAGTTGCCATGGCAACTTCCCAATACTCATAGTTTTGAGATTGGTTTAGCCCTCTCCCCCTGCCCTTCTATGGTATTGTTATGCCCCTTGGCTTGTTCCTGTCTGGAAAGGTAAGTGTGCTCTCTATTTTTATCAGCAGACACAGTGAGTAAGACATATCTTCCACTGCTCCCTGAGAAAGGGATTCCTTTTTACCTTCCCCCATAACAAAGCACCTTCACAAATGCTAATTCTTTTGACAAGAGACATTTCCTATCATAATCTACATGAAAGTACTTTTATATTTCTGTTAACCACACTCAATAAAGTTGAAGAAAATATAAGGACTTTGTGTGCTTTAAAAAGGGGATGAGTTAAGCTACATGGATCTTCTCACATGCTACAAGTGAGCCTGGATCCAGAATATATGTCAAGTTGAATTTAGCACTAGGTCTTTTTGTCGTTTGTTCTATTCATGAGGTCACAATCCTAGTAGCACTTTTTTGACACAATATATATGATGTGGTGGATTGGGGTTCTAAGCTTACAGAGACTGGGTATATGTGTTTGCAAATTAAATAGTAGGCACAATTTCAATTTGGTGAACATTTTTCATAAATTCGTCATTTGAATCTCTTACATTTTTTTTTACTTCCTTTAATAAAACGGCTTCACAGACCTTTACGCAGCAAAAAAAATAAATATTGAATATAGTAAATCTGCATTCACCAAAATATACAAAATTTACATTGACAAAAGATATTCCTCTTCAAATAATATTAATCGCAGGATACATAGATACAGTAGATACAGCACAAACAAGTTGACCGCATGTAAGGTCCATTTAGTCTTTTTGTTTTCTTTATTGGTTCAAAATTAGCAAAACTTTCTATACTGAAACTTTCCTTGTGTTTATCTAGAGCATTTTTAAAATCATAAACTCTATTTGCCCTTATCACTTCTTCAAAGCTTGTAGTACGTTTACTTCTTAGTCAATAAAAAGAACTTCCTTAACATTTACTTAGTCTTCCATCCTCCAGCTAAGAAGCATGTCCCCTAATGTCTTGCTGAACAAGGAATCCCGAAGCTATCACTAGATATGGACCTATGATAAGAAGATAGGAATATTCAATAAAATGGAGTGCTGAGCAGCTATATGTTATATCGGGGTGTGAAAATGTTGCTCCCTGCGCCACCCAGCCTGCTATCCTCCCCTGCTCGTGCCCTTTCCCCCTTTTGTTCGACTCCTGTGACAAATGACATAGTGGGGTCATGTGAAGTCACATTGCCATGGCAACATGACATCACGTGACCCCGCGGTGTCAATTGAAGCCGTTTTCCATAGCGACACATCACCGCAGACCAGGTAGGAGAAGTTACAGAGGCCTTGCATGGTCGCCCGGCATTTCATGGGATCTCAACCGCTGCGCCCGCCTTGGGAAATCTCACGCATCCCCCATTTCGCGCACCCCTGTGGTAGATTATATAGACTTTGTTATACCTTCTTGCAAACTATCCAATATACAATATATCTGTTTACTTGCGTGTACTGTATACTGAGTAGTGTGACATCTGGGTTGGTAATATAATTTCGGAATTGATTTATCCCCACTAAATTACATTATTTCAATATTCTGTAAATGTGTGTGACCAGAAAACTGTAATCATGATAATTTACACAACTTGCATCTGCTTTGCAACAAATTCCTGCATTTAGTTGATATACAATAGGGTAACAATAATGCCATGGATAATTGACAGTATTTTACACTTGTACATAATCATGAATTTTTAGATGATACATTCTAATATTCCGTACAAAGAGGTATGGAATCATTTATAGAACTTTTCTTTATCTCACATGAAATGTTCCATTAAAACATGGGCAACTGCAAATGTTTTATTTATATTTAGCTGCCATTCAGGCAACACTATAGGGTTCTTAATCCAATGGTTTGAATCATACTGCTGAAGGAACAACTGAAGAGAAAATAATCACTGGGATGAAAAACTAAAAGAAACAATTACAAGAAAAGTAGTGACCCATACCTGTAGACCAGATAAGAGAATTGCCAAGAATAAACTGCTCAAGCATGGAAAGCAGATTTTTGCTCGAATTCATGTTGGATTTGCAGTGATGCTGTTGGATTTACTCAATGCACACATAGATTGGGGTATAAAAAATCACTGTCTAATTCAAATTTGTTAAGTTATTTGTTGTATTAACCCTTTATTTAAGGTCAATGGATAAGATTTATAAAAATGTTGTATCATCCATTAGGTTTTTCATTTGCAGTTCAATTTGGAAACTAAATAACATATTTAATTAATGTCAGTCTTTTGCCTATTTTGTTTGAATATTTTTGTTTACATGCAGATGCAGCCGCCGTTATTCAAACATTTCACGCATTGTATACATCGGAATACCCATGTCATGGCGCGTGATTTCTTCCAACCATACCGCCTTAAGACGCGAGTGCAGAAAATGGCATTTTAGTGTTATGGTTTTTAAACACCTGAAATTAACACAGTAGCACAGTACTGTACACATTACAATTCATTTATTTTTGCCACGGATACATGAAGAATTGCACCCAAAGAAACAGAATCCATAAAATTCAAACAAAGCAACCGCGATAAACTCGTGTGTCTGGTGTGATTGGCGGCGTTAATGCCGCGTGGAATACAGCAGAGCACACGAAAATGGCTCCGTGAAATGTTCGCATGACGGCCGCTGCATCTGTACCTGCATTGAACATCAAACTGCGGTAACCAAAAAATGCGGTGTTATTGCCCAAAAAAGTGTGTTATTTTTGTAGGGCAATACATCAACATTGCGCCGCCCAAAATAATTGACTTTTTGGGCCGCATGCAGTAAGCATGGATAAGCCACTTATCGCTAGCTTCTCGCCAAAACAGCCTACTGCAATTCAATAAGCCCCGATAAGCTGGCGATAAGAGCAAAAATCTCCGGGTTTTTTGCCGCAAAAAAAAAATAGGCTGACGCATGGCAATAAGCCATTTTTCAGCACTGATCGCCAGTTTTTCAAACACGCTCAATTCTATAAGCCACGATCAGCTTATCGCAGCTGATCGCCACTTTAGAATTGCGATTTCGTCTCTAAATCGTCCCGCCACAAAACATTGGCAAGAAGGTTGGGAGAAGCTGCGATGAGCGGGCGAGACGGCACTTAGAAAATAAAATGTATGTTTCCTGCATTGGATTGATGTCGGGGGTCTACGGAGCTGATACCCATTAATATCAGCACCGGAGACTCCCGGCATGAATCCGATGCATGAACAATGCATTTACAAGCAGCTTCATTATCTTAGCGGCAAACCGAGTTGGCATAGCTATATGTAAGTCCCCGCTAATGCTGTGCGCGCGCGCTTGTGCGCGGGCACACACGCTCACCCGTGCTCGGTGCTTAAGTAAACAAAAAAACTATACTTTCCCGCGCACTCAACTACCCACAATGCCCCCCCTCCCCCGTGCGCGTACATGCAGGCCACCCGGCGCTCATGCTAGGAGCGCTCTCCAAGCATGAGCGCGCTCAGCACCACCAGCGGGGACTCAGCCTTATAAGTGTGGTAATAGATGAGCTGCTGACACAGCAAGGATACCACTAGGTTGTATCAATTGATGTTACCTGACTAACCCAGAGCACATATTGGTGAATGGGCTAGAACAATTAAGCCAACTGGGTATAGTGTCAGAAATAGCAAATTCCCTTTTAAATATATATGCTACAAATGTTAAGTTGGTGAAAGTGCTACTGCCCTTTGATCACCGTGGTGCAGAATATTGTATAACCATTTTGAATAGTTGATACACTCTCCCTTGGGCGGGAGCAGGGACCCACAGCTAGCCGCAGTGTGATCAAAATGTGCGGTCAGGCAGTCTACCCTTCGCATGCCCGTCTAACCGCAGCATTTTGTACACACTGCGAACTTTATTAATATAAAAAATATTTTAACTTTGACATAAATCATTTAGTGTGGAGGTTTAAGTGCTTTAAGTTGGGTTTATTTTCTCCGTGTATAGCCTATATAGATTACCCATCAGCACCCCTCCCCTTTTACAACCATGTAAACCATTAGCTGAAGCGGGGTTCCCCTATTGTGTTCTACATTATTCCAGACTTTGCACTTGTTTGTTATTTTATATAACTAATTTCAGTTGATATGACTTAATGTCATATCATCATCACACTGCATTCACATTCACATGATTCACTAATTATAGTTCTAATTTAGGACATATAAGTTGAATTGTTTCACTTTAAGTTTCACATTCATAAAATATATATACACCAAGTTTGGGTCCAAACGGTGATTATGCAAAATTGGTAGAACATATGCGTTCTTTTGAATTACTGTATTGTGCATGCGTGATTCACATTTCCAACTGATGGGTTATAAATGGTTCATTCAGATTTATTCTTTTTCTATGAAAAGAGAGACAGAAAAATAATGTGTAAATGGCAGAGTTGGATAAAGTTTATTCACGTCTTACGCCACACCCAATCCAGTTAGCAGAGGGCTGATGTACAATGTACAATGCATGTATTTAGTGTATTGCAAGAATGTATTTAAATTAATTTTTTCACAATTAATAAACAGGCAAAGAACAATTCTCAATAGACAGGGCAAACCAGACAACCATGGCCTAGGGGCGTTTCTATCCTTTCTCAAGCTCCAGTGGCTGAAAATAATCACTCGGCTAACGAGGGAAAGGGAAATTGAGGGAAAGCATTATTGCAGCATGCTGTTTTGTATGCTAAATCTCAGTAATATTTCTACCCGTATTTGTAAATGATATTGTTTTCCGATTGTGAGCAGTTAGTGCTCAAGTAAATATTTTTAATATAAAGCTACTAATATACGTCAGTGTTTCCCAACCAATGTGGGTGCTGTTACTGTATAAAACAAAATGTTCTAATGTTTAATGAATAAAGTTTTTGCTCAAGCATTACTCACAAGGTGTTAAAGGAGCTGCCTATTGGCCAGTGGATAACAAACCTTTAAACAGACATTTTCAGTGTCCAGCAGTCCCTTTAGAGGCAAGTACTGTACTGTACCTCTGGAAGAAGGGGGTCACTGGAGCTGAAATTAAATTTGGAAAATATTTATTTTATTTATTTATTTATTTATAAAATATTTTACCAGGAAGTAATACATTGAGAGTTACCTCTCGTTTTCAAGTACGTCCTGGGCACAGAGTAAAACAAATAATACATGGTTACAAATACAGTTACATAAATGAACAGGGTATACATTATATACAAGACATTGCGTGCACAGTTAAAGAAAATATATATTATGGGCGTATGAAACAGTTACAGAGCAGATTAAAATGTAAGACAGCCTTAGATTTGAAAGAACTTAAACTGGTGGTGGATGTGAGAGTCTTTGGTAGGTTGTTCCAGTTTTGGGGTGCACGGTAGGAGAAGGAGGAACGTCCGGATACTTTGTTGAGCCTTG
This sequence comes from Ascaphus truei, assembly GCF_040206685.1. Classification (NCBI taxonomy): domain Eukaryota; kingdom Metazoa; phylum Chordata; class Amphibia; order Anura; family Ascaphidae; genus Ascaphus; species Ascaphus truei. The sequence continues at coordinate 394,577,069 of NC_134483.1, forward strand.
GGACCATGAACAGTCTTTTGGAGTCTGATCTCAGATGATAAGTGCTGCATGTGGTAGGGGCGAGGAGCTTGTTCAGGTAGCTGGGTAGCTTGCCCATGAAGAATTTAAAGGCAAGACAGGAAAGGTGAACTTTGCGCCTAGACTCGAGTGATGACCAATCTAGTTCTTTGAGCATATCGCAGTGATGTGTGTTGTAGTTGCATTGGAGAACAAAACGACAAATTGAATTGTAGAGGGTGTCAAGTTTGCTAAGGTGGGTTTGAGGTGCCGAGCCGTATACTATGTCTCATAGTCAATAATTGGCATTAGCATCTGCTGTGCGATACGCTTTTTGACCAGGAGACTTAGGGAGGATTTGTTCCTGTAAAGTGCCCCTAGTTTGGCATAGGTCTTGGTTGTCAGGATATCAATGTGCATCCCGAATGTTAAGTGGGAGTCAAACCATAAGCCCAGGTATTTAAAACTAGTGACAGGGGTTAGGGTGGTGTTAGCGTTGGTTCTAATCAGGAGCTCAGTCACTGGAAGCTTTAAAAATCTAGTCTTGGTCCTGAATACCATTGTTACAGTCTTGTCAGTGTTTAAAAACAGTTTGTTTTGGGAAATCCAGTTTTCGAGTCTCAAAAAGTCAGACTGAAGTATGTGTTGAAGGTTAGAGAGGCTATGGCTTTGTGCATATAGGATTGTGTCGTATGCATACATGTGTATTGAGGCTTCCTTACAAGCTGTGGGAAGATCATTAATGAACACTGAGAAGAGTAGGGGCCCCAGAACAGAGCCTTGCGGGACACCACAGGTGATATCCAGGGGGTTGGAGTTAGAGCCTGAGATGGACACATGTTGGGATCTTCCTGATAGGTAGGACTGAAACCAGTTTAAAGCAAGCTTCCCTATTCCAGAGCTCTGGAGTTTGTTGAGCAGGATAGCATGATCAACTGTGTCAAAAGCCTTTGCAAAATCTAGGAATACTGCACCAGTGAGTTGTCCCCGTTCCATTCCACACTGGATTTCATTGCAAACTTTTAGCAGGGTAGTTACGGTGGAGTGTTTGGGACGAAACCCAGATTGGAATTGGCTAGGGAAATTTGTCTTGGTATAGAAATCGCTTAATTGGGAGTGGACACATTTTTCCATGACTTTGGATAGAATTGGGAGAAGTGAGATTGGCCTGTAGTTTGAGACAGTGTTTTTGTCCCCAGTTTTGAAGATTGGGACAACTCTGGCAGTTTTCCAGGTCTTAGGGATATGGCCTGCAGACAGGATAGAGTTGACTATGGACGCAATTGGTTTGTCAATGGCTGGGGCACCAAGTCGTAGGAACCTAGATTGTAGTAAGTCAGGTCCACATTGGCTGCTTAGTTTTAGTTTGAGGAGCGCTTGTATAATCTCCTCTTCAGATACTGGGCCAAATTGAAAATTGTGGGCAGTGTTGGGAGGGGGTGGGATGAGATTCAGGTTTGTGGTTTGGGTACTCCCAGGATGAGATTCAGGTTTGTGGTTTGGGCTGCGTTTTGCTAATAAGTTAGTGGCGCACCCCACAAAGTAATCATTGAATGCATTTGCAATGTCAGTGGGGTCTGTCAGAGTAATATCCCCCTTAGTGATAATACTTGGTTGTTGATGGTTAGGAGGCTGGAATATATTGTTGATAACCTTCTAGAAGTTAGCTGGGTTTGTTGTATTTTGGTGGAGATTGTCAGAGTAATATTGTGCTTTGGCATGCCTTGTTTGCCTTGTGCACATGTTCCGCATGCATCTGTAGTGATTGAGATCCTTGGTAGTGCCAGTTACTTTTTAGCTTTTCCACAAGGTATCCCTGAGCTGGTAGAGTGCAATAAGGTCAGTTGTAACCCATGGAAGGTGGGCCCCCCATACCCTTATTTTGCGTAGTGGAGCATGGGTATCGCAGAGTTTTAAGAACTCTGATTGGAAATAGTCAAGCGCAGAATCAGGGTCGGGAATTAAATCGATTCTGTGCCATGGGCAGTTGGTAAGGTCATCCAGAAACTGTTGTGGGTTAAAGTTTTTAAATGTTCTAGTGAGGAGAACTTTAGGGCTTGATTGGGGCGTTTTAATTTTCCTTACACAGTACACTATTGCATGGTCACTGAAAATGTCAGGAAGGATGCCAGAGGATTGGGTTCTGCTGGGGTTTGAGGAGAGAATCCAGTCTAGCAAGGAATGGTTATGCGATTTCAGGTTTATCCGTGTGGGTTGGGAAATGAGTTGCGATAGGTTGTGACTTCAGTTGTATCTGGATTTTGTGGTTTTTAGGGTCAAGCCAATTGAAGTTGAAATCTCCAAGAACTAGCAGCTCACTCTTCTCATTCAGAGAGGAAATGGAGCCAAGAAATTGGGCGATATCAGTCAGGGATTGTAGAGGGGCTTTAGGGGGGTGGTAGATGCCAGCAAGCAAGATTGGCTTAGAAAAGGGGAGGCAGATTTTGCCAACTAGAATTTCAAAAGAGGGTGGGCTTGGGGGGCAATTTAACATTGTAAATTGTAAGGTGTCTGCAATATAAAATAACACCCCTCCTCCTCTCTTTGACCTATCTCTCCTAAAAATGGAGTATCCCTGAATGGCGATATTTGCATCAGGGGTTTTAGGGGATAGCCATGTTTCTGTAAGAATGATGGCTTTGGGTTTATGCATAAGGCACCATGCCTTTGTTCGTCCAGTTTGGGCAGCAGGCTCCGGATATTTATATGGGCGACAGATAGCCCTTTTTGGAATTTAAAGGTGGGATTCTCAGGGGCATGGGACAGAGCTGAAATGGGAGGACCTGGGTTAGGTTCAATATCACCTGCTAAAGAGAGTAACAGTACAAGTAGGAATTTGGGTAGTTGTTTGTAGGTTGTAAATTTGTGGTGTATGCTATTAGAGTGAGCAGTGGTTGGTGTGCTGCTTTTTAGAGTTCTCCACCAACATTCAGTAGATAGTGCAAGGCTTTTGAGTAGTCCAGGGTGTATGGTGATGTTGGGTGTGGGCCAGGATGGAGGAGTTTGTAATGTATAGAGGGAGTAACATCTCCATGAGGCCAGGAGAAAGAAAAAAGTTAAAATACATAGCAGGTTCATGATGCCAGAGGTAGGCAGTGCTGCAAGGAGCTGTTGTGAACAAAGTGAGTGTGTGCAGACTAAACAGCATGGGTGTGCCTGTTCCTTGTCAAATGTTTTGGTGCATTGCAATGCTAGAGTCAGTTCAGGGTTTCAGTGTATTGTGCACTCAGTTTTGGGAGAGGCTGCAGTGAAATAAGTTGTAAAGGGGTGGGGGTTAAAATATGCAGGTTAGCAAGCATGGGATCATAGTGTGATCTGAGTAGCTTACCGTTTGTTGTCGTGAGTAAAAGAGTTTGCAGAAAGATGCAGTCACCAGTCACCTCTAGTCAAACTAAGTTTAAGTGGTATTTAAACCTTAAAGTTTCAATAAAGCTAATTACTGTATACTAATCTACATGGAAGATAACACGTACTACAGTGATTAAACAAAATAATAAAATACAAATATAATTGGTATTTTTTAAAGAAAATTAAATGGCTTATATTTTTAATAACCAGTATTACTGTTTCAAGAATACAATATTTTTTATTAACTATTTTTAACAAAAAGGTTTTAACATTTAGTTTTTTGTAATTGTATTTAACATATCTTTATTTAAATACAATAAGATGCTGTTCACTCTTTCTGATGCCTGCAGGCAAATTGCTGTACAATTCTGTAAAGAAAAATAAACCAGAAGTTCATTATGGTCCAAAAAGCAGTACAGTATAATCATGTCGTACTATCCCCAAAACTGCATGCGATCCTTGTCTTTGACCAATGAGGTCTTCTCCCACTGCTACCTAGTCTCTATCCTTGTCTCTAGTCTCTACCCATTTCCGAAACATTCATCTAGTTATTGCAAATGTGGTTTATTCTGTACTATATATTCTGGAAATAGTCTCTAGTTCAGCCTCTATTTGAGACCTCTGCTCGGTAGGGAGTTTCTGGCTGATACAGTACATCCTCCTACATGATGCCTGGAGTTGGATACTTGCCAAATTAATTAGAATTCTCTTATTTTTTTTTTTTTTTTTTTATAACTTAAATTTTATTGAATCAAGACAGCATAAAATACATTACAGAATACTTTTGTCTTGTATGCAAACAATATTTTAACAACTATATAAGTAACAACGAGGTCCTGCTGTGCTTCGGGACCCGGTTTTCCAGGTACTTTGGTGTGGACTATATAGTCCAAGCCGACTCTACTTAAATGGACAAACAGACACTTATAACTCAACTTAAAAGGGGAGACAATACATACTCACAGAAAAAAAAAAAAAAAAAAAAAAGGAAGGTCGAGGCGGGATGGGGAGGGGAAAGGGGTAGGTTGGGGGTGAGGTAGGGGGAGTGCGTTGGCAGTAGGTGCGACACGTGGCTCCGTGCCAAGCATCACAGATGTTTGCAAGCTGAGTCGTCTCTCCTATTACTTATATTATAATGCTGCTATAAGGGGTCCAGGGTGAATAGAATACTTCCTGTAAGCCCCTCCCAAGGAGAACGCATCTACTGTTATCAGGGCCATATTGAGGACCTCTCAATCCCCGGGATATCTGTCTGTGCCAGCCAAGGCGTCCAGAATTTTAGAAAATTGTTACCAGTATCGTTAACTAAACTCGTTAATTTTTCCATCTGGCAAATGAACCAAATTCGATTCCGAATCTTTGTCATGGTTGGAATATCAGATTGTTTCCATAATGCTGCGATCTCGCACCGCGTTGCAATTGCAAAATGGGCAATTAGTTTGTTATTTGTTTTGGAAAGGCCCGTCAATGGTCTGTTCAGTAGGAACAACCACGGGTCTGGGGGAATGGTGAGATCGAATAGTCTCTGTATCCAATGTCTAATCGCCTCCCACAGTGGAGAGATCCGTGGACAAGACCACAGCATATGTAACAGGTCGGCTGTTCCTCCGCACTGGCGGGGGCACAGGGGAGAGGAACCCGGCACAAACCTTGATAATTTCAGTGGGGTGAGGTACCATCGCATTAGGACTTTATATGCGTTCTCCTTGAGCGTGGTGCATATGGAGCTCTTCGCTGTGGCCATAAATATGGCGCTCCATTCTTCATCTTCTAAGTTTTCTCCCAGATCTGTTTCCCATTGAGAACGGAATGAGGGTATCTGCTGCTCATGTTCACAAGAACTGATCACTTCTCCGTATAGCTGCGATGTAAGTCCCTTTGTGTCGGTCTCAGCCAGACAGAGCTTTTCGAAAGATGTTAATAGGGGGTATGGGGCAAATTTGTTATAAAATGCCCTGATCTGGAGGTATCTAAAGAATTCTGAGTGAGGGATCTCTTTTTCTTCCCTGATATGGTCGAATGTTTTGATTTTTCTGTCGTGACCCTCCAGATCTCTAATCCGATTGTAGCCCCTCTGTCTCCAGATTGAGATATTACTGACTGATAGACCTGGAGCGAAATCAGGATTATTCCAAATGGGTGTTGCCATAGAATGTTTTGTCGTAAGGGAATGCCGAAATTTCGTAGACTCCCAGATTGACACTGAGTTGGTCACCGAGGAGAGCGGCATGGCGGTAATTTTTCGCGCCGTTTTAGGTAACCAAATTAAGCTGCTCAGTTCCAGAGGTGCACATGCAGCATTTTCTAATTCCACCCATCTCTTTAACTTTGGGTTAGATTGCCATTGTACAATCTGACTTAATTGTGCCGCCTTGTAATATGATACCAGGCAGGGTACTGCTAGGCCGCCCGCCGCTACAGATCTTTTCATATTTAATTTACTTACTCTCGGTTTTTTTACCTCCCCAGATGAATTTGGATATTTCAGATTGAAGTGAGTGCAAGTCCCTCCAACTGAGTAGCACTGGGAGAGTTTGGAAGAGGTATAATAAACGGGGGAGTAAATTCATTTTGACACTATGGATACGTCCAATCCAGGATATCCTTTTGGATGTCCACTTCCATAAATCAGATTTTAAGGTCCGAATCAGGTTGGGGTAATTTGCATTGTACACGTCTTTTACAGTTTTGGTGATGTGGACACCCAGGTATTTTATGTGGTTTTGTTGCCAATTAAATTTGAAATTTAATTTTAGTAATTTCTCCATGTGTCTAGGGAGGTTGATGTTGAGGGCTTCCGATTTGGATTGATTGATTTTTAAGCCAGAGACCTTAGAAAATCGATCTAGTAGGTCGAAGAGGTTTGGTAGGGATGTAAGGGGTTTTGTGATAATCAAGAGGATGTCATCCGCGTACAGGGCCGCTTTATGGGTCTGGGAGTATGCGTTTAACCCTGAGATGTCTGGGTTTCCTCTAATTTGTGCCGCCAGTGGTTCGATACATAGGGCAAATAGAAGCGGGGATAATGGGCAGCCCTGTCTCGTGCCACTCTTTATTTGGAATGGCAGAGAGGGGTAGCCTTGGTGTATGACCCTGGCGGTGGGGCTAGAGTACAGCGATAGAATCGCCTCACTCACCCGATCTCCAAAGCCAAATGTCGCAAACGTCTCTTTTAAATATGGCCAGTCTATCCTATCGAAAGCTTTTTCTGCATCCAGACTTAACAACATGCTTTGAGTTGCCTTACTATTTGCCAAATCCAACAGATCAATAAATCGTCGTGTATTATCCGCTGCTTGCCGGCCCTTAATAAATCCGACTTGATCTGGGTGTATAAGTCTGGGTAGGATGAGACTAAGTCTATTGGCCAATAATTTAGCGTATAATTTAACATCAGTGTTAATTAATGATATAGGCCGGTAACTTTTGCAGTCTAGAGGGTCTTTCCCAGTTTTATGAATTAGTGATATTGACGCCTTTAACATCTCCTTGGGGATGGGGGCTCCCGCTAAAATAGCGTTAAACATGCGGAGCAACCTTGGGGCGAGCAGCTTTATAAATTTCTTATAGTAAAGCCCTGAGAATCCATCTGGCCCAGGGGCCTTTGATGGCTTCAGTTCTTTAATGGCCTGAGATAGTTATTCCATAGTGAAGTCAGCATTCAGAACTGCTCTATCAGTGTCCGTCAATCTCCCTAGTTCCGAGCTGGCTAAGAAATCTCTTAGGGCACCGCTCGTTGTAGAGTTATGTGCCACTTTTTCACCGTTATACAGTGTTTCATAGAAGGAGCCGAATTCGTTTACAATTTTCTGAGGATTAGACATGGGGGTACCAGATTTTAAGCGTATAGCTTGGATGTTATACTTAGCTTGCCTGTCCTTTAGCATGCGGGCCAGCATTGTATCCGGCCTGTTCGCTTTCTCGTAAAATTTTCTCTTTGACCAACTCAGTGAATTGTCAGCTCTGGAAGCTAGTAGCATGTTAAGTTCAATTTTGACATCTTTTACCTCTTGTAAGGTTTTGGGGTCTAAATTCTTTTTATGGTTAGAGGAGAAAGTCTGTAATTTGTTTTGGAGATTAATAATTTTGGACTCTCTTTCTCTCTTTCGTCTGGCTGTGATATTTATTAACGTGCCGCGTAACCTTGCTTTATGGGCTTCCCATAGGACAAGCTGTGAGTCAACAGAGCCCGTATTGATATTGAAGAATTGGTCAATCTCGTTGCCAATAACATCACATATTTCCGGTATTTTTAAGATTGATTCATTAAGTTTCCAGTTCGTCCCAGGTCTATCAGTTCGGATATTATTGCACCTTAGCTCTATTGGTGCATGGTCTGACCATGAAATATCATGGATCCCTGCTCGGGTAACCTTAGGAACCAGTTGACAGGACACAAAAAAGTAATCAATTCTGCTGTACGAGCCGTGTGGGTGAGAGAAGAAAGTGTAATCCCTGTCTGCCGGATGTAATTCCCTCCATATATCTGATAACTGGTTGGTCTTGAGGCCCCGGCGCAAAGATACACCCGCTCCTTTGTTGTACTGACCTACAACCCCTGACCTATTCAGGTGCGGTTGCATGACTATGTTAAAGTCCCCAGCGAGCACGACGCTCCCTTGGGCTACTGAGTTCAGGGTTCTGAAAAACTTATCGAAAAAGATCGTGTTCTTCTCGCTGGGAGCGTATAAGCAAGCCAACGTGATTCTCTGCCCCCTAATTGTTCCTACAACAATAATGTATCTACCATCCATATCACGTTTAGTTAACTGCACCTCGAATGGAATGCTGTTCCGGAATAGTATAGCTACCCCCCGTTTTTTGACTGCTGCTGCTGATGTGAAAACCTGGGTGAAATCTTTGTCAAGATATTTAGGGGCACTTGATTTACTAAAGTGTGTCTCCTGTAGAAAAAGGATTTCAGCATGTTTCCTTTTATAGTCTGTAAAGGCCAACTTCCGTTTGGTTGGGTTGTTAAAGCCCTGTACGTTATGGGAAATAAGTATCAACGCCATTTATTAATGTGTGTGTGTGACAGCTTCGTGAAATCTTTGGACTCACCCAAGATTCGATCCTTGGAGCATGCCCGGTCCGTAGTGCTGAGACGCATCTGTACCATCTGTTGTGTGTTTTGACGGTGTGGCCGATGTTCCCCTGAGAGGTGAAGGGAGGGCGAGGTGGGAGGGGGAGAGGTGGGAGGGGGGGGGGGGGGGGAAGGGAGGGGGGGAAGGCAGGGGATGGGGAACCACTTGCAGGTAAAAACATTAGGGAGGAAACAAAAAATAACATGCATATATAACATCAATATGGCAGAGACATCAAATAATAAAAAAACAAGAATCCACCTCGGGAGCCCCCGAGTGTGTCTCTTGCGCCCATGGGGTTGGTCTCCTGGTCCAGTCTTATAGAGGGATCTCTCCGTCTTGCTGGGACCCGACCTCCCTGGGACTTGTGTGCGATCCCTCTTTCTCAGGGATCGAAAGTGGAAATGCATGCACGCCAATACGGGGGATCCCGCCGGCGTGTTTTTCATAATCAGCTACTATATGTAACTCCGTTAAACTCTTCAACGATGGAAACTGGAACAGAAACTGCATATCAATAAACACCTCCCAAACATAACGAAAAACTTTGCCCTGTGTCTAACCTTCTGTCTCCCTCCCTGAACCACGTCACCCATTTGGAGCTCATCTACTTAGTTCCTTGGAGAATGTTAACTCATATACCTCCAGTCTGAGATGATCATGTCCATAGCAGCCCTTTTCTTCTGGGTAACTCTACCGTGTATGAGGATATCTACACTGATGAACAGATGTACCCTGCCCTCCGTGAATCCGAGCCCAACATAACAAGTGATTAATCCTCGGCAGTCTGTCATACCCCCCAAAGAGCCTATCCCCTCTTAGATTGTGAGTTGCATGTCTTCTAGCAGCCCTATGCAGAGATCCCTCTGTGCATGTGCCACAGACGTAGCGGAAATAACCTGTCCTCCTGCCCACTTATGCCTGCGCTATCTATATACCTCCAGAGGCTATGTTGTTCAGCATTTTAGCGGCTCCTGTGCTCATCACCAAGGTATCTCAGGTCGGGAGTCTAGCATCCCAGATAGCGCTTTATAGGGAGTGATAGGCTTTAGTCTCTCTAGACCGTGGTCGAGGGACTCAAGTAATTTTTTTTAAACCTTATATTATGAGCCCTGTGGTGGGATTGGCTTGTTTTTTGTTTACCCAACCAGTCGCCTCCCTTCCTCCTCCCCCCTCCTTCTTCTCCTTCCTCCTCTCTCCTCCTTTCTTCCACCTCTCCTCCCTCCCCCCCCCACTCCCTCTTCCCCCCATCTCTCTCTCTTCCTCTCTCCCACCCTCCTTCTTCTCCTCCTCCATCCCCTCCACCCCCCTCTCCTCCTTCCTCCCCCACCCCCCTTTCCCTTAGATCCATTTTATTGTGTGTACATCTGCATCCCCTCTCCTCCTTCCTCCCCATCCCCCCTCTATTCATCCCCCTCTCTTCATCCCCCCCTTCTCTTCTCCCCCCCTCTCCTCCCCCCCCCTCTCCTCCTTCCCCCCTCCCTCTCCTCCTTCCCCCCCTCCCCCCTCCTTCCCTTAGATCCTTTTTATTGTTTGAATATGTGCATATGGGAGACCACAGTTCTAGGGCATGGGCACAGGCGGAGGCTGCTATGCACACTTCCTTGTAGCGTGTCTAGAGCTTCTCCGTGTCTGTGTCCCCGCCAGCCTCCTCATTCTGTGTGGCAGCGCTCCTCGGCGGCCATCTTGGTGAGGGCAGCAAGCACCTCCGCTTCCTCTCTCTTCCGCGCAGGCGCCGGGATCCCGCGTGTGGCAGCGCTCCTCGGCGGCCATATTGGGAGGGGCAGTAAGCGCCTGTTCTGTGGTGTTCATTAATACATCACGCAGGGTGGAGTCCCTGCAACTCATGCTTAGTACATATTGTTAATATACTATGCGTTCTGTGTCTTAACACAGAACAACTACGATCATAGGTATAACTCATTACACCTATCTGCATAAGGGGTATGCGCTAATAACACCATCAGACTTAGCTTACAAATAGTTTCAGAAACTTTGACAGAGAATTGATTAATGTATTTACTCTATCAGGTTCATTAATATGTTTGGTGGTGTTCACTAATACACCACACTTGACTGGAGTTGTATTAAGTACACTGTACATACACTAAGAGGATCTAGTATATACGCATGGGGCTTTGTTTATTATCCTATACTAACCCCTTCCTTACCCGGCTAATTAAAGGTCCGGTGGTGTTCACAAATACACCACACCGGGTGGAAGGTACACATAGCTCTCCAGCGCTATACCAAGTTTAACCTCTTCCTCACCCGGATAACTTAATGTCCGGTGGTGTTCATGAATACACCACACCGGGTGGGAGGTACCTAGAATTTTTCTAGTGCTACAACACATACATCTGAGTATTTAGATCTAATTTGCAAATTATATTATTGCACACTGTGGGCATATGAACAACTGTACTTTATATTATTAATAACTACTTATACAACTTCGTCTCACTTTACTGTGCCGTTTCCACGGAAGCCCGTGGGGAGTCTCTCACTAGTTAAGATTTATCTCTGTGAGAACTCCTGTGCACGCTGAGGTATTTGATTATAAACAGACAATGTGTAAATGACATGCTGATATTTTCATTACACTACGCATCCAATCCTCAGCCAATTTCTAGCTACATAGTAGCCTTTTTAACCTATGTTATACTTACGCGCCGTTTCTAGGGATTTTTATATATATCTCGGTTGATTCATATACATTAAGTACTCTCATGTATTAACATCAATATACTCTTTGAATCAATTCAGTCAGTGTAGGTACGAATTCATATGTCTGGTCCGGTCTGTCTGTGATAGATATATAACCATCTTTACAGCTATATACCACACTGAGGCATTAGCTAAACATCCATTCTGCTTTTGCCAGGCAATTACCATTCCCTAGATTCACATGTCAACCAGCCTTGGTTTAAGGACTGGGAGTTAGTTGTTTAATTTGTTTTTTAAGAGTTTTGTGTTCACTGTTACCCATTAGCAATTAATAAAGGTTTAGTTATTTACACATACTTTTTTACTTTACGAGTGCTTGTTCTAAAGGGGTTCTTTCGCTTGCTTATGCAAGTACTCTATGTGTCACTTAGCTAATTTGTTCGCCTGTCCTGAGCTGCTGGTAAGGTATTTCTCGAGGGTGTCCTGCGGGAGGTCGGTAACTGGAGGGTCTGGACTGAGCCACACCACCATTTACCTTAGCAGTGGTACACACCTGTGTGCTGCGGGTGTGCTTCTGTTAGTGGACGAGGGTAGATGCGCTGGGAGTATGCTGTCCTCCTGTGGTACTTGTGCTGTTTCCAGGTTCCTCATCGTCTCCTCAGCTGTGTTTTTCTCCAAGACAAGGGTATATAGTGGAGACAGGGTGTGTGTGCAGGGGGTCTCCGGTGGTGTGAATGGTGCTGGTGGCATGCAGGTCAATTCCTGTGATGGAGATGGTGCATGGGGTGTATGCGGTGCCAGGGGAGGAAAAGGTGCTTCCAGATCATCCTCCTGCTCCTGCGTTGGGCATACAGTGTCAGGGACACAAGTCAAAAAATAGAGCCCTCCAATGTCCATCTCAATCTTGTCCATTAAACCCGTATGTCGCTCTCCATCCTCTCCATTCTCTCCAAAATACGATCTAACTTGGCTTCCATTCTGTCCCTGTATTGCTGTGTTTTGCTAGGCATTTCGCTGCCACTAAAAACATCCAACATGCAAACGACAGAGCTTTAGGGGGTGCAAGGTGTGAGAAGATAATCTGGTTGGGCTTCAACGGGGCTACGTGAGCAGGGATAGCTCGGCTGAGAATCGATGGGTGCAGGGCAGGCTGTGCAGGGTGGGTCCGGTTAGGAATCGATGGGTGAAGGACGAGAGTAACAGGTGACGGATGGATCAGCATTGGTGGGCAAAGGGGGAAGGACTAGATTAGCGGGGTGTGGCTGGTTCAGCATCTGTGGGCAAAGGACGAGATGAGGAGTGGACGGCTGGTTATGCAACATTTGGCCAAGGACAAAATGAGCGGGGGAAGGCTGGTTTGGCATCAGTGGACAAAGGACAAGATGAGCCGTCGGTGGCTGGTTGGGCATTGGTGGGTAAAGGATGACAAAAAACAAAAATAGGAGCGCATGAAAATGAAACCAGAAGAAACCAGAATTAATACATATATTTTATCATGAAAAATCATTCATCATACAAAAAATACACATAATACAGTAATATAATAATAACCTTGTCTAAATTGACACAAATAAATTATACACGAGCCCTAGCCACACAGGAATAATGGATGTAAACACCCAAATGCACAACCCTAGATTGTGACAGGGAAGGAGAGGTGCTAGGAATGCAAGATGTTATAGAAAAAACAGACCTTAGGCACTAGAATTCCCCTTTGTGCTCCTCGTGGCAAATAGGGCTCCACCAGCTACACAAACTGACCGTCGTCACGGACGTGCGTCGCTGCGTTATGAAATCACCAACATGTTTCGTGTCACATGACACTTCATCAGGTCTTCAGGATGAGATGAGTGGGCGATGACTGATTGAGCATCAGAAGCGAAGGACGAGTTGAGCGTGCAATGGCAGGTTGGTCAACAGTGGTCAAAGGACGAGTTGAGCGTGCAATGGCAGGTTGGTCAACAGTGGTCGAAGGACGAGATGAGCGGGCGACGGTTGGTTGGGCATCGGTGGTCGACGATGTAAAGCTGTAAAAATTGGGCGTATACTTTACCTGTACAGGTACTTGATAAATATACCACCACTTCTGTAGAAGCGATACACATTGAATATACATCGATTATTTCTAAAGCAGCAATGCCCGGATAAGTTATTTCAAAAGATCTTAGCATGACAATAATGCAGATGTACAAGGAAGGACACAGAATAATGCAGATCACATGCTGGTTAGCTAAATCGGGCATCCAGGTATCACAGCACTGTGTCCGCTATCATGACCATGGACGGACTAAAAGTGATAAGAGGATTCGCCCAATCACAACACAGAAAGTCCTGTACTGTATACACTTATGCTTGTAATACTAGAAATTATTCTGCCTTGCCCATCTTTTAATGCTCGTCAAATCGTCGCAAACAGGGGGAATATGCCACATGAGACGCCTGAGAGATGGCCACAAATTTTCCCTGTCAAGTGGTTTGGAACGGGCACTTTCATCTGTAAGCTGCTCTAAAAAGAGAGATAACATGCGCTTTCCAGGTCTCACTGTTGCGTTACAAGGGGTCTTTTCTGAAAAATTTCCAAATAGAAAGATTTTTCGAAAAGTATTAGAAGGGAAATACTAAAGTCCAATAGGGGCAGGTGGGAAGGGGCATTTAGATGGTGTTTCCCTTAAATGTTGCCCTAATCACCCTCTCCGGGGGCTCTTCCCTTATGTTCTAAGTGAGAACAGCATTTATTATTGTATCTGTCTCAAAGCAATCCTCACATGTGTAGAGTATAATTGATCAGAGCTCCTCCGCTTTCAAATCGATGCTGTTAACAATTTGAACCTTGGATTTTGCTACTTTGCAACCAATCAAGGCTACATGCAGAATATTCTTCCGGCTTCATTAATCTGAAGTGCTATTACTGTATAAAATAAGGCTCCCCACTCACTAAGTTCAGCTATTAATGTCTGACTATATTCTTGATAACGTCGGTCTTTTTCTGCAGATCATATCCGATCAAGCTCTCTCTTTTAGATATAGTAGATGCTGTTACAAGTATAGCTTGCTATTTGGGCACTTGGCATTTGGTAAAGTTATATATTGGATTCACTTACCTGCTCCATCTGATTTTTAGTTATAGCAAACGCCATACCATAAGTTTAGTTTGTAGCTACAGTAGTTGGTAGTGCGTAGAGCGTTACAAACACTTACCGCTTTATTTTATATCATTTTAAGCACTAAGGACGTTTCAGATAAATTACATCTCTGTATTAAGGTGAACTTATTTCTTTTTAAAAAAAATTCTTGCTGTATTGCGTTCTGATACTTTTTCATACTCTTTCCTTTTTGGCCCCACTTATGTTTTCCCCATTATCTCTATGTGTATATAGTCTCATGTGACGGTAGGGGTAGCGAGTCTTCATAATAAGGGAAAAACCCAGCTGGCTACCCCTAAAATCGTGGTTCCAAAGCCACATAGAAAGTGTGTATGTTTTGACCCCTTTATGTGGTTTAGTTACAAAACTGGGACTTCAGGAACGGGACCCTAATAGTGGATACTGGGAGGGTGTTGCAGGGTACATGCAACTACACACGTGGGTGTCTTGACAAGGCTGTTTTATTTTGCCTTGAAAAATATACAGCACACAAAACAAAAATAGCTCTTTTTCAGCAACAAACGAAAATGGCTTTTCCTTCAGCAAACCGAACAAAACAGTTTCTCTTTAGCAGACAGTTTATATATATATGCAGCTACCCTTTTTCTATGCAGGGGACAGACAGTTCACAGTTTCACTACTTTGCTACTCAGACCTTGTTTTCAGGAATCACTTTAGCAGCTTACTCCTCTCTCATCAACAGCAAGCTCCGTGTGTCTACAACCTGGGTTTTAACACACCTTGATTAGGCAGCTGGGATCCAACTAATTGTCCTGAGGTTCCCAGCTGAAGTTTAACCTAGTCAGTGCTGCACTGCAGACTAGACAGGTTTTCCAGGCATGTAACTGGTGGCTTTTATTCACCCTGTCACAGAGGGCAAAAGGGACTGAAATAGGTATGAAATGTTTCTGGACTTTATTACTGGGAGAACTGTAATTCTTCCCCGCTAAACAAGCCGGTTTGGCGGAGACGTGTATGTATTGTAATAAAGGTATTCTTCCTATGCAATGTATTACCCAGCCAGCAAGTCCACAAACAAGTTTTAAAACCAAGTTGTCAGAACAAGTTTTACAACCCAAGTTCGCTAGCCCAAGTTTTAGAAATGTATACTGTAGGAATGTATTCATCTCTATGGAGGCAGACCCGGTAATTCGATTAGCCGGAGAGCCTGCATAGAGATAGTGGATTAAAGGGGAGGATAGGAGCTTGTCATTGGCTGTCCCATTAGGATCCATACTCTGCCACCAGACCCTGTTCCATATTAGACATAGGTAACCAAGGTCTATGTAAGGGGACTGCCCGATCAGAGTACGATGCTATTCCTAGGCTTAGTCCGGTGAAGCAGAGGTGGGCTTTTCAAAAGTGCTTTGCTCGGAATAGCAAAGCACTCAGCATTTCAGTGCCAGAGAAGCCTAGCCAAGCTGAGGACAAGTTCTAGAGATGCGGCCAAGTTCTACAAACAAACGAAGACGCGGCCAGCGTGGAAACCCATGTAGCTATACCGAATATAGTACTGTGATGTTCATGGATGTGGAATGGATAGGGTAAGCCATCCAGAAGCAGGTGCCCTGCACCTAGTTGAGGCTAGGTTCTTCCCCTAGGTCCTGGTGAATGTGTATTTCCCCCCTGTTTTGTGTTATTTTGTATGCTTGCTGGTTTACCAGAATAAACCTAATTTTGTCCTGCCTAGTGAAAGTGATCCCGGAAGGTAAAAGGTGTTAAACAAGTATGGATCTCCCATGACATTTCCCAATTAGATTTAGTTAATTTGCTCCCCCATGCTGTGTTATCCATATCTTCCATTTTGTGGATAAGTATTATTTTTTAATATTATCCTTTTTATGCATTGTCTATTTTTGTCAGTCATATGTTTGTTGTGTTTTTTGTACTAGCCTTGTTGTACAGAGATGATCTTTTCTGTTTATCAGTAAATACTTTTTTTAAATGCATCATTTTGTTCTGACATCATTTACATTTATGAGTGCTGGGAACTCCATTTGTTTTGTTGTTAACCTTGAGGGAGTAGTGTTCGTCATTGTTCCCGCTGCACTCTTCTTTAAATTACTATTTTCCTACCATTATTGTGCAGTGCTGTCTATACCATATACTTATTGTTTATTATAGGTTACAATTAATCACTTTTGGTTGGTCTATGTGAGTCTGTTTGTCCCTCAGCAGATCAGTATGTGGAGTCCCCTTAGCTCTTTTTAATGCTCTTTTTTTTATACAGTTATGACTGTAGCCTCTTATCAGAAATCTATATTTCATTAGGTCACCAAGAGTCTCTGAGCAGTTTCTCCATAATCTGAGGAACTGTCCAATAGGTATACCCTTGATAAGGGGGATAGGATCATGGCAATCTGCTCGCTGCAAAGTATTTGTTGCTGTCTATTTGCGATAAATGGTGGTGACAAGTACTGTACACCCCTTCTGCTTCCTAATCATCAGGTCCATTGAATTGTTTTCAGCATTACTCATTTCATGCTTAAGATTAATGTCATTATTATTCGGTTTGTTCAGAAACGAAAGAAACAGTTCTGATGTTCCTCACCATAAAATTATAATGCCATCAATATATCTGGACCATAGTTTGATATGAGAGGTGAACTTATTGCTTTCATCATTGAACACGATAGCCTACTCCCACCAGCGTAAAAACAGGTTCTCTCACTAAGACCTTTATGAATTAGAACAGCAGAAGCCACTACACGATTAGAAAATTCATAAACAGTATTTAACTGTCAGTGAATGGGGCAGAAAATATTTCGGCAAACCACATGGAGAGAGCTGAGATGCAGAATTCTCAAGCATATAGTATGGGTGAGATTAGCAATAGAGATGGACGGATTTGGATCCACCTCGGATCGGACGATTCTGAGAAAAACTGGGTCACCTGAGAAAAAATACAGTATAGTATTAAAGTGATTAAAGTATCGTATGTACCACTATTTTTTTGGTACAGTAAAATGTCAGATTGAACAAAGAAAACCTAAGTTTCATACTTGTGACATTATTACATTTTTTTTGTATAGAAACACATGATAGAAATTAACTCAAGCAAGCTGACATAAAATTGTGCTATGAAATATATAATCTGAGGCTTACAATTAGAATTAGAAAGGAGGACAAATACCTCTAATAAATTAGCATATGTATGTGTATGTAGCATCAGCCAGATGCACTCAAAAACAGTGTGAAAAAACAGGGTAATCTGCACAAAAATAATTATATACAATCCAAAAAATATATTCACGCAAACAACAATATACGTATCTCAAGTCCAAAGAAAAAGGACCCATTCCAATCTTGAGGATGCTCTTCTTATTGGATACAACCCAAATGACCACAAAAGTACTAGAGATAAAAAGAACAAGAGAAGAGTGCAAACCTCAAAGTGAAGTATGTCTTTACTGTACACAGATAAAAGGATTAAAAACACTTAAAGACGTCCATGAGTATATGGCAAAAAGCAGGAGTAGAATGACTGAGGGCAAGGCAGGGCTGCCATCAGCATGGGCGATGTTGGATCAGAGCTCCTGCAACTCCTTGGGTCACCTCCGTCAGTGGTGACAGCCAATGTACTTCCGTATCACGTGTTCGCATGCTGACGTAGTAATGTCTCGCCATCCTGAAGTCACCACTGGGGCGGACCACGGGAAATTGAGTACCATGTTGTCAAAAATATATATTTTATATAAACAAAAAAGTTCCAACGAAGGAGGGCACAAAACCAACCCCTTATTAATAATCTGTTCCGTCTCTGAACGTTCTTTAGAAGAAATGTTAATAATGAGGTCAGTTACCTCTCTTGCGGGTGACCTGAGGCTCTTTTCTCTTTTCCACAGTATGTCTTCTTGCGTCAGGAGTAGATCCACAAAGCCAGGGCTCATAGCATCATTATACATAAATCAGGGATCATAACAAAGTTGCCTAAATTAGCAATGAATGTTATTTTTCCTGAGTTTAATGCATACAAAATTATTTTATGCAAAAACAATGACCATTGTATATCTCATTAGCTTAGACTTAATGTCATGTTTTTGAAGCGCAACATTGCTTTGCTTCAGATAATGCCATGTTGTATGTATTAACATTAATCCCATACAGACCGTGAAAAGGGGATTTTTTGCTGAGAATGAGGGAGAGAAAAAAAATTGAATATAATTTAAATATTCAAATTAGGTTGTTTCTCAGGTATCGCAAGTGTGTGTAGAACAAATTAGGGATTCATGCGCTCCAGCGCTAGATTCTTATCCTTCATAGAATTGACATAATGATATAGACACAGACATTGAATACTGGGGCTAGTGAGGTATAACAGCATTAATCTTGATAGGAGTGGGTCAGTAGAAGGACATGTAAATCCCTGAAGGTCACGGCTGGGGGTAATGAACCCAGTCAAGAACCTCATTGGGATGATCCTAAGATAAGTAGAATTAGATAAATGTACTCACATAGATGTACCCCAGTCCCATGTGCCTTTGTAGGCATGCAGCCAGGAGAAGTAGTAAAAGTCCAAAATAAAAATGATCCAGTGCACAGCCAATAGAGTGGGTCCCAAACAGAATGAATAAAAACTAATCTTTATTGGTCCATGGTTAAAAAATGGAGGTAAGTACACTCCTACGTGTTTCGTACCTAAATGGCACTTTATCAAGGAGTCATTCACCACCCCTATTCCAGCCTATATATACACTATTGAATTCCCCCGTTTGGTGCCAAAAGGCAGCGTCGCGGACCACACACCAGTGCGCGATGACCTCATGCATCTCCATTCTCAATTCAATAGTGTATATATAGGCTGGAATAGGGGTGGTGAATGACTCCTTGATAAAGTGCCATTTAGGTACGAAACTCGTAGGAGGGTACTTACCTCCGTTTTTTAACCATGGACCAATCAAGATTATTTTTTATTCATTCTATTTGGGACCCACTCTATTGGCTGTGCGCTGAATCATTTGTATTTTGGATGGCAAGTGCGTGAACTGGTATGTCGTCACATGTTGCATAGATCAGTGTTTAGAGAGGTCATTGGTTACGCAACTAAAAAAAGACTTTCTAGACGAACACGACTTAAACTTACTTTATAGGCCTTTGAAGACAAATGTTAAGGCGTAACGTTATGTTGATTAAAGGAGCTAGGTGAATCTGGTCCATAATTCTTGTATCCATATATTATGTATCATAATATGAAATATAATATGGTCATGCACGTGGATATGTCAATCATGTCTCTGTATAACATACTGTTCATGAGAAAATGTTAAATGTGCAACATATTTTCATTAATAACTTTCTACAGTATGTTACTTAAATAATGTAATTTTAAGCAAGTCTAATAATTTGACTGAGGGGACAAGCAGTGAACTAGTTTCATATTCACTGAAGCATTCCAATCTATTTTGGGATTGACCTATTCATAGACAGACAATCAACTGAATGTTACACCCACACATCAGGTCATTTTGAATTTGAAACACATTTTCTAAACCAGTGAATATGATCAGAGATGTGATGTTTGGGTGCATGAGATCTGGCTCAAACGAATCTATATCTTCAAAATCTCTTTAAGAATGGTTTCTGTGAAGTAAATGTAATAAAAAAAGGAGCTACAACACTCCATGTAGAAACTAAATATAAAACATCTTTAACATCTAAAAAGCTGTAAAATCAACATTCGAGTATACAGTATGTGGCTCTCAAGTGCAAAGTAAATTAGAAAACAGAAATTGGGAAATTTGGAAATGTGATATACATTTTGATATGGATTGTCACATTCAAAAAATCCCTAAGATTGTTGCATCTTTTGCTGCACATAGTAATTTTGCATCTGAAAAATAAAATATTTTTGTGACTTGTGTGTCAATCTCAAGGACATTTTAAATGTGTGTGGGGGGCGGTGAGGGGGGGAAGGGGAGAGAGAGAGAATGCAAGTGTCAGAGTATGTGTATAATGTGATAATATTCTATAATTGACAAATATAGTGAATGCCTAATAGTCCATTTGATAAGATAAACAATTAGTTTATGTCCAACCCAGTATGGTAATGAGGGGGAAGACCCCTAATGACGAATCCTTAGATATATATGGATGGTTTAGAAGATAGTTTAAGAAATCATGATTTCCAAATAGGTACAATGAAAGTCCCAGAGGTAATCTGAATCAAATAAATGTTCAAGTCTATTAACATCCTCTTTCCAGGAGACTCTGGAAGCTTTAAACAGGAAGAACCATATCCAGAAACATTCTAAGAAAAAAAGAAAAGAAAGTGTGCCCTCGCTCCATGGCGTAATAAAGTATAACAATTGCACTCACAAGGATAGATAAGTTAAAAGCATTGGAGATAATATATTCACGAGCCAGTAAAAGTGATGATGAAGTGAAGATGGACATCACACCAGTGTGTAACCAGACTGTAGTCAAGGACGTCTCTCTTCCAAACTGGAAGGATAAGTGCAGTCCACACAGTCTGTCCTAGCTGAAGGAGTGTGCAAAAAGAAAGTATCCAAACTTCCATGATGCTGAGAGTGAGGCGACAACTCTATCTCCACTGCTTTAAACTTATATATCCTCACACTGAGGAGACCCAAAATGTCAAAATAGCTATCTGTGAGTAGGTTTCACTGGCTATGCAATTTTTTTTAACCCAGACTGTGCAAAAAGGGATGGAAGCCAGCCAATCAGATTGGGAGATATACCATGTGAGGTATCACATGGTACACCCCCAATCTGATTGGTTAGAGTACCATGTGAGGGCTTCCATTTTTAAAGGATGTGATGTCATCTTAAAGGTAGGGAAGCATATCCTTCCTGATTGGCTGGCTTCCTTCCCTTTTTGATGAAGTCACATCCTTAAAAAAAGGCTGCCCAGCTTAGACAGGTAGTGGTATGGAATGTCAGCCCGAATCAAGTGTTTTTCATTTTTAAATTTGCAGAAGTCTAACCTCTTCCTCTGGGAGGGAGATATTCAGGATCTCTGACTTGTCGTTATTGACCTTATAGCCTGAAAGTTTGTCGAATTTCAATAATATCTTCTGCAAATTTGGGAGTAAGAGCAAAAGGTTGGCTAATGTTAGAATAACATTGTCCGCAAACAATGAGATTTTGTAGTTTCTTTGTCCAATATCTAATTTAATCTGATCCTAGATGCTAGAGGTTGATCAAGAAAGCGAAAAGTAGAGGGGACAGGGGGCAGCCTTGTCTCGTTCCATTTTTAAAATCTATAGTTTGGTCCCTGGCAATTTAATTAGTGCTCTAGGTCAGCGGTGTGCAAACTTTTTGATCTGCAGACCCCTTCCTGGGAGCCGCAGTGTTCGCGCCCCCTCCCAATGTCTCCATGTCAAATGACTGTCACATGACCCCACCGCATCAATTGAAGAGCGTTATCGTGGTGACGCGTGACATCACATGACCCCATGGCATCATTTGATGTTGTGTTGCGATTGCGACGCATCGCCCAAGACCCAATTGGCAGCAGGTACGTGAGTTACAGAGGCCTCACATCTCCCCTGGCATTTAAATTTAATGCCGTAGGGAAAAGTGTGGGGCCTCTGTAACCGCCCACAACCCCCTAGAATTTCTCCCGCCCCCCCTGGGTGGCGTGCCCTCAAGTTTGCTCTAGGTTACTGATACAGGGCTCTGACTCCATCCAGTAAAGGACCCATAAAACCAAAATACTGCATAACTCCATCCAGGACCCTCCAGTCGATTCTATCGAAAGCCTTTTCTGCCTCAAGGGTTAGCAGAATAGCCTTAGTCTTTGTTGAATGGATATGTTCTATTATGCCTATTTCTTTTCTCGTGTTATCGGAGGCCTGTCTTCAAGAGACGAAGCCTACTTGGTCTGTGTGTATTAACCTAGGTAGAATAGGGTGTAGCCTATCGGCCAGAATTTTGCTGTACATTTTTATATTTGAATTTAAGAGGGCGACAGGTCTGTAACTGCCGCACTGGAGAGGGTCACTGCCCAGTTTATGAATAATAGCCAGGTTAGCAGTGGTCATTGTCGTTGGGATTGGCTTCCCTTCTTTAAATGAGTTAAACGTCTCTAGTAGAAACAGAGAGACAGTTGGAAGGAATTTTTTGTAATAGATATTCGATAGCCCATCTGGACCTGGTGATTTAGCATTTTTAAGATTTTTGACTACATTAACCAATTCTATCTGCATGATTTTCCCGTTTAGACTAAATTTTTTTAGCTGCCGTTAGTTTTGGGAGATCGCAGCTTTCTAGATATTTTGCTATGGTCTCTGAATCTGATGGTGGTGGGAAGCCCTCCGAACAGTTTAGATTATGAAGGTTCATATAGAAGCTTGTGAATTCGCACACAATCTCCTGTTCATCATATGATATCTCTCCGTTACTTCATCTAATAAAGGGTATTTGTGTTTTGGTTTTCATGCCTCTCAGTTTTCTGGCCAATAACCTATCCACTTTATTTCCTTTGTCACAATATAGTTGTCTTGTCCAGTTGAGTGCTTTTTCTACCTCTTCTAATTGTATTTTTTTTTAGTTTTGTTCTTATGTTAGTCAGAGCCCTGTATAATGTCCCTGATGGTCTTACGTTGTGCTCTTGCTCCAGACCACAGATCTTTTCTGTCAGTTCTTTGTCCAATTTTTGCCTTGCTTATTTCTTATGGCTGGCTATAGATATTATAACTCCACGTATAGTAGCATTTTGGGGTTCTGATAGCATTGCGGGGGAGTCTACCGTGCCTTTATTCAGATTACAATATTTTCCTACGTAGAGTTATTTTTTTAATGACTTCTGGGTCATTTAGAAAGGACTCATTTAACCTCCAGTGAAATAGATTTCTTCTGTGAAAGTGGCTGGTAGGGTCAAATCAACAGGGGCATGGTCTGACCAAGTAATTAGTCCGATGCTCGATTGTAATGTAGCTTTAAGAATATTTTTGGTTATTAGAAAATAATCGAGCCGGGAATAAGTCTGGTGGGGGGGTTGAATAAAATGAGTAATCCCTCTGGCCTTGGTGTTTAGCTCTCCAAACATCAACTAGAGCAAATTCCTTGATTAGTTCTTTGAACTTTTTTGATGTTCTCTGAACTAGGGTGGAGTGAGCCTGACCTGGTGTTGTTGACTTATCTAATTCTGGGTATAGGACCATATTCATTTCTCCTCCTAGAACCAGAGAGGGCAAAAATTGGGGTTCGACTGACTCCATTACTTTCCTCTGAAATTCAGCTTGATTGTCGTTTGGTGTGTATACAGTAACTAATGTTACTGTAGAGCCCGATAGAGAACAATGTATAATCAGAAATCTGCCTTCTGGGTCTGTGATCACTTTCTCTACTTTGAATGGGACTCTCTTTTTGCTACTGAAAGATGAGTAGAATGAGGTCAGAAATTGTTTTCTACATGTATTTGGGGGGGTCTTCGGAGTCGAAATGGGTTTCCTGGAAATACTGTTGCGGCACACTTTATTCTAACAAATCACCGGTTTCTCCCTGGCTGGTTCCTGGAATACCACGCTGTTCACCCGGAGCATGCCGCGTTCCCAACCAGGGGTCATGCCCGGCTGACGCGCGGTTGATGTGTTAATTGATAATGGTTCAGGATTTACTAGGCTGCAATGCTTCGCGTGTCTGCCAGATGGCATAAATTCATGAATTGTAATGCAATATATATATATACAAGGGAGGAGCAGTGGTCATAATGAACACCACAGACTACCTGCGGGAAGCACACAGGCAACTCTCTGATTCAAAGTACTACACCCAACTGCAGGAGGATCCAACTAAAAAATACATGCGAGAACTCAACAGGATCATTAAAACACTCCCGATCCACACAAGAGAACAAATTCTGGACCTGATACCAGCTAACCCAAAACCTGGCACATTCTACATGCTCCCTAAAATTCACAAAGAGGGTAACCCTGGGCGCCCTATTATCTCTGGATCTGGCACACTTACCGAGAATATTTCTGGCTGGGTGGAGGGCATTCTAAAACCACTTGTCAGGAACACACCCAGCTATATCCAGGATACCACCGACCTGCTAAACAAACTGAATGCCATTGGCCCCCTCCCTACAGGAACACTACTAGCAACTATGGATGTAGAGTCACTTTATACAAACATCCCCCACGAGGATGGGATTTCAGCCTGCAGATACTTTCTGGGATCGCAGGAGCCACTCACAGAGACAGTGACTAAATGCATTGAATTTATTCTGACCCATAACTACTTCACATTTGGAAATGACACATACCTCCAGACAACCGGGACCGCTATGGGTACTCGGATGGCACCACAGTATGCCAATCTGTTCTGCGCAAAACTGGAAAGTGACTTTCTGTCCACCTGTCACTTGAAACCCCTTACATACCTTCGCTACATCGATGACATCCTCCTGATTTGGACCTCTGGCGAACAGGACCTCCTACAGTTCTATGACAACTTCAATACTTTCCACCCGACCATCAACCTCAAACTCACCCATTCCCCGGATGAAGTACATTTTCTAGACACCACCATTACTATAAAGAACAACCAACTACAGACTTCTGTATACCGCAAACCTACAGACAGAGCCAGCTATTTGAGGGACAACAGCTTCCACCCGACACACACCAAACATGCAACCATCTACAGTCAAGCCATACGATACAACCGGATATGCTCCGACACAGCAGACAGAGACCAGCGGATTAAAGCCTTGAGATCAGACTTTATAAACCGTGGATATAACCACAGAATTGTAGACCAGCAAATTCACAAAGCCACCAGAATACCAAGAAGTGATCTCCTTGAATACAAACAGAAGGAGACAAGCGACAGGGTTCCTTTGGTGGTCACATATAACCCACACCTAGGAGACCTACGCAAGATCGCCAGGAAACTACAACCCATCCTCCAGGAAGATACAAGACTGCAACAGGTCTTCCCTGAAGCACCCTTATTATCATACAGACAACCCCATAATCTCAAGAATATTATGGTGAGGAGTAAAGTATTCAGCAGTACAACTGAATGCGGGACAAAACCATGCCAGGACCCAAGATGCAAAACCTGCGCAATGCTCTACACAGCGGACACAATACAAATACCACACAAGAATCAGGAATACAAAATCAGAGGAGGGTTCACCTGTTCCTCTAGCAATGTCGTGTACCTCATCATGTGCATGAAATGCCCAGGGGGCTGCTACTACATAGGTGAGACAGGACAGGGGCTAAACAAGAGAATGAACCTGCATCGCCACAGCATCACACGCGGAACAAGAGACAGTCCTGTTGGCGAACATTTCTCTGACTCTGGCCATAAGATGAACGATCTGAGGGTTGCCATACTCAAAGGTAATCTTAAAACCCCGAAAGAGAGACGGTTGCATGAATACAAATTTATGCAACTGTTCGGGACACTTAGCAGTGGCCTAAACAGAGATCAAAATTTTATGAGTCATTACTGACACTAGCGAACTCTCTTCCCATGAGCGCTAAAGGCCATGTCTGTACATACTGTGCTATATGTATGCACACACAGCTGTCTCTCACACATACTAATACTCCTTATTTTTCCATCCATATACACCAATAGGGACCACATAGTATCCACACACACTTTTAGTTGTGCTACAAACTCTCACATTTCCACACCCACCCACACCATTTATATCCCTCTCACTCCACACACACCTTGTGTAGAGCACTGTTTATACTGTGGGCTCTCCATTCATTTTTATTCACACTGATACACATACACACTCTTTCTTCACTTGCTTTCAGTTACCCTTTGACACCTCTAGCCATAAAATACATCCACACCGGGGGAAGGAGAAGCACAGATAACATTCCAAGAGACACTGTTTTTAAGTTATCCTTGCTTCATTCATTGTAACATCGCCGGAAGAAGAGATCAGTGTATCTCAAAAGCTCGCACAAATAAAAGCATTTCGTTAGCCACAGAACGGTATCATCTATTTATTTATTTTTTGATTATTGAAGCTCGGCTAACACGGTACTGATACCTCTACATGTATATATATATATATATATATATATACATATATATATATATATATATATATATATATATATATATACAGTGTTCGACAAATCACCCAAAAATCTACTCGCCCAACCAAAAAATCTACTCGCCACCTAGTCCCGCCCCCAACTCCGCCCCTAGTCCCGCCCCCAACTCCGCCCCTAGTCCCGCCCCCAACTCCGCCCCTAGTCCCGCCCCCAACCACGCTTTAAAATAAAATATATAAATAAAATACATTTAATAAATTCCTAGTCAGAACAACATTCATTTTAGACATAAATGTGTTTATTGTATTAGAGAGAGGGAGAGGGTGACAGAGAGAGGGAGAGGGTGACAGAGAGAGGGAGAGGGTGACAGAGAGAGGGAGAGGGTGACAGAGAGAGGGAGAGGGTGACAGAGAGAGGGAGAGGGTGACAGAGAGAGGGAGAGGGCGACAGAAAGAGGGAGAGGGCGACAGAGAGAGGGAGAGGGCGACAGAGAGAGGGAGAGGGCGACAGAGAGAGGGAGAGGGTGACAGAGAGAGGGAGAGGGCGACAGAGAGAGGGAGAGGGCGACAGAGAGAGGGAGAGGGTGGGTCACACATGGATGGCCCGATGGGTGGGAGGGAGGGGTGACAGATGGCCCGATGGGAGGGAGGGGGGGTGACAGATGGCCCGATGGGAGGGAGGGGGGGGGCGACAGATGGACCTGCAGGGGCCTGAGGCAGACAGGCGTGGAAGGGCTGGCTGCCGGAAGGGGGAGGAGTGGAAGCGCTGAGGAGGGAGGCCACTGCTCAGAGAGCCGGAGGCGGGGTAATCTCCCCCAACAACATGAACCCGCCTCCGGCTTATTTTTTTTTTCTCCAGCGCGAGCGCGGGAAAAGCAGCAGCGCGAGCGCGGAATATTTAAAAAACACATGTATGCTGCTTGGGCCAATATTTACTCGAACGGGGGTTAAATCCACCCGCCCCGGGCGAGTAAATGTATATAATTGTCGAACACTGTATATATATATATATATACTGTATAACAACAACCCCTATAACCCCTAACATACAGTACTGTATACTGTATGCACATCAATGATACTATAGGCCGGCGGGGGCGAGATGTGTTTGCAGCAGAGAGAGAACCGCTGTTCTCTCTGCGCAAACATCGGCACATTAAAAATGATTTAAAATACATTTTTATTCATAGTGTAGATGTGCAGGGGGTCTCTGGAGCTGAACCGCGTTGGTTTCAGGTCCGGGGACCCCCTGCTTCCCGAGATACAGGCCCCCTTTATGAGGTGCCGGTATCCCTCTGCATTTGAAGGTCCCGATCACGTGACCGCAGCATGTAAACAAAGCAGAGGGATACCGTCACCCCTTAAAGGGGCCTGTATCTCGGGAAGCAGGGGGTCCCCGGACCTAAAACTACAGCGGTTCAGCTCCGGAGACCCTCTGCACATCTACAGTATGAATAAAACACATATATAAATAAACACTCATTCCTTACCTTTGCTGCTATGTGCTATGGTAACGAAGCAGCATGACTGTATTTTTAATAATATTGTACAGTGAGCAGGGGGTTCCATGAGCCACAAATCAAAGCTCAGGGGACCCCCTGCTCCTGCACAATATTTTTAAAAATACAGAAATGCTGCTTCATTACCATAGCTGATAGCCGCCAAGGCAATGAAGGGGTTAACCCACCGTGCCCGCTTAATTGTGGGTAGTGGGGGTGGGTGAAGGGGGTATTTGGCCCTTGGTGTAAGTTTAGGACTTGCGGGGGGGTTGCGGGTGCACTTAACCCCTTCACGGCCGTAGCAGTTAATACCGCTACGGTCATGAAGGGGTTAACCCCTCCCGCTACCCCCCGCAAGCCCTAAACAACCATCGTTGGGGCTAATACCCCATTCACACACCCCCGCTACCCACAATAAAAAAAAATCACACACAGCAGCCGCCCAAAAAATAAATAAATAAATCTAAATAAATAAATAAATACATGAATATAAATAAATACATTTAAAATAAATTTTTATTCATAGTGTAGATGTGCAGGGGGTCTCCGGAGCTGAACGCGTTGGTTTCAGGTCCGGGGACCCCCTGCTTCCCGAGATACAGGTCCCTTCATGGGGTGCCGGTATCCCTCTGCATTTAAAGGTCCCGATCACGTGACCGCGGCATGTAAACAAAGCAGAGGGATACCGGCACCCCATAAAGGGGCCTGTATCTCGGGAAGCAGGGGGTCCCCAGACCTAAAACCAAAGCAGTTCAGCTCCGGAGACCCCCTGCACATCTACACTATGAATAAAAATGTATTTTAAATGTATTTATTTCTATTCATGTATTTATTTATTTATTTAGATTTATTTATTAATTGTGCTACTGCACAATTGTGAATTTTTTTATTGTGGGTAGCGGGGGTGGGTGAAGGGGGTATTAGCCCCAACGGTGGTTGTTTAGGGCTTGCGGGGGGGGGGGTAGCGGGTGCACGTAACCCCTTCACGACCGTAGCGGTATTATCTGCTACGGTCATGAAGGGGTTAAGTGCACCCGCAACCCCCCCGCAAGTCCTAAACTCACACCAAGGGCCAAATACCCCCTTCACCCACCCCCGCTACCCACAATAAAAAAAATTCACGCACAGCAGCCCCACAATTAATAAATAAATCTAAATAAATACATGAATATAAATAAATATATATGTATATATATATATATTACAGTGGTCGACAAATCACCAAAAAATCTACTCGCCACACAAAAAAATCTACTCGCCACCTAGTACCAAACGTGTGCTGCTTGGGCCAATAGGAACTCGCCACGATGTTAAATCCACTCGCCCGGGGCGAGCAAATGTATAGGTTTGTCGAACACTGTATATATATATATATATATGTACAGTATATACACACACATGATGAACCAATATACAAATAAATGTAGACGGGTTATCAAAACCATACTGTACAACAAATAACACTTCTCCATACAGACACACTACATTACAATGAATTTCCTTTAATAAACCTAACTGATCTTACAATCTAAATCATCAAATGCCAATGAAAAACCTCACATTCCAATCAATACATTGCATTTACATTGTATTAATGATGCATAAAATCTATGCACCATATACATTCTGCAAATGAATGTGAACAATATCATTGCAAGCTAAATACAAATACTGTACCTCCAAACAAGTCAACTATTTTAGCCAATCAAGTAAACAAAAACCAATATATAAGTACCAACCAGAAAACAAAATTTAAAACCAAGGCTAACCCTTACAATACCAAGGATTACATCTATCTAATTGTAAAAAACATTATACTGTACACACATTGAAGCATTGCAATAAACAACATACAGTACAGTACATCCCCTGTATCTCCCTGCCTTGAGTGTAATCTGTGTAAAGCCCCCTCCCCCCTAATG
This sequence comes from Ascaphus truei, assembly GCF_040206685.1. NCBI lineage: Eukaryota > Metazoa > Chordata > Amphibia > Anura > Ascaphidae > Ascaphus > Ascaphus truei. Next base: position 394,606,724 of record NC_134483.1, read on the forward strand.
TTTCTGTTAAATCTCCCTGCCTTGAGTGTAATCTGTTTAAAGCCCCCCCCTAATGTTTCTGTTAAATCTCCCTGCCTTGATTGTAATCTGTATAAAGCCCCCTCCCCCTAATGTGTCTGTTAAATCTCCCTGCCTGTGTTGCTGTGAGTGCAGTTTATGTAAATGTGGGGAGGGGGAGTGGGTTATAACCCCACCTCCTTGACTGTGATCTGTGTAAAGCCCCCTCCCCCTAATGTGTCTGTTAAATCTCCCTGCCTGTGTTGCTGTGAGTGCAGTTTATGTAAATGTGGGGAGTGGAGGGGGACCCGATGTGCATACTGTGAGGTCTAACCACCCTCACTCACTACCCACATACCGTTACCCCCCCCCCACCCCCAGTACCCACAATAAAAACAATAGTGACCCACAATAAACATCATTATATTTATTAAATACATTACCCACCCTCTGTGCCCCCCATAAATACAAGATTTATCCTTTTACAAACAGGGTTCATAACGCAGCCCCACGCGAGTCCCCGGTGGGCTGGCGGGGCACCTGACAGACCTACAGGGTACCAGCAGCCCTTTTCAAATAGGTTCTGGAGGCCTGCTGGTGGGTCCCGCCAGCACCATGGCCCCCAGGTGGTCTCCTTGGGTCACCGTGGGCCACAATTGGGTCCCCACGGTAGGCCCAAGGATGTCTGGGAGCCCCGGGTCAGACCCACAGGTGTCTGCGGGGCCTCGGGTGGTTCCCACGGGGGTCTGGGGAACTCACGGGTGCTCACTATGGGTTGGCGGTGCCCCCACAGAAGTGGGACCACACATCTTCATCCCCGCACCTACGGGTTGGCGGTGCCCCCACAGAAGTGGGACCACACAGCTTCATCCCCGCAGACTACGGGTCCGCGGTGCCCCCACAGATGTGAGGCCACCGCTTCATCCCCGCATGTGTCACCCGTGGAACCACCAGCCTGGTACCCATGAGATACCCGAGGAAACCACAGGTGGTCTCCAGAGGTCTCACGCGGAACCACGGAACAAACCCTGAATGTAAAAAAAATAAACCTGGCCTATACATTCAATACATACACATTCCCCCCCCCATCACCTACAGTACAATAATGTGCAAAATAACTATTATCCAGATATGGATAATAGAGTAATTGCCCATTTTTAAAAACATTAACTAGCATATTCAAATAAATAATAAAGTGCTACTGACCTCATCAAGAAGAAGTCTCCGTCGCCAGCAACATTCTTGTCTTGTCCACAAAATACATTGCCAAAACAAAGCCAATACATTGCAATTACATTCAGATATCAATTAACCCCTTAAACACCTTATCGGATAATAACCGCAAAGGTAATAAAGGGGTTAAGCCACACTGGCCCGATTCCCACCTTTTACCCATGAATTTGTACAGTTGCTTCATCATGCAACTATATATACAGTATATATATATATATATACTGTATATATATATATACAGAGAAAGAGATATATATATATATATATATACAGTATATACACACACACATGATGAACCAATATACAAATAAATGTAGAAGGGTTATCAAAACCATACTGTGCTACAAATAACACTTCTCCATACAGACACACTACATTACAATGAATTTCCTTTAATAATCCTAACTGATCTTACAATCTAAATCATCAAATGCCAATGAAAAACCTCACATTCTAATCAATACATTGCATTTACATTGTATAAATGATGCATAAAATCTATGCACTCTGCAAATGAATGTGAACAATATCATTGCAAGCTACATACAAATACAGTACAGTACCTCCAAACAAGTCAACTATTTTAAGCAATCAAGTAAACAAAAATCAATTAGCAATCATTATTTACATCCCTAAACAATTGACAGTCCATCCGAACAATGAAACAATTAACTAATTCACGCCTCAAGCAGAACAATTCAGCATGTGAAAAAATATAAGAACCAACCAGAATACAAACTTTAAAACCAAGGCTAACCCTGAACACAAGCACACAATATCAACAATTACATCTATCTAATTTCAAAATACTTTAAACACACAATAAAGCATAGCAGCATAGACAAATTATTTTAAAACACATGAAAGAAAGCTTTTAAAACAACATCATTTCTTACCCTGTATGTATATATCTCTCTAGATATATATACATACATACATACAGTTGCAAGAAATGATATACCACAAAAAAAAATACACATGTTAAAAAAGCTTTTAAAAAAATGAACAAGTTAAATAAAATACATTTCTTTAGTTCACTTACCATTACTTGCCCCCACCGACTCCCGTTGCGCACCTTACTCACGAACCAATCCACCAGGCACAGGAACCCATAAAATAAAAAACCATACAAAAAAATAAACATTAAACTAAAAATCCAAATCAATCCACGGGTCTTCTAATTGTAATCCATCTTCATCTGTATTCTTCTTTCTTCTATCTTCTTCCGGGCGGGGCGGGGTCTTCTTTCCATCTTCTGCCACGCCTTGGTCTTCTTTCTTCTCCGGAGGGCCTTCCTCCTCGGCATCTGGCTTCAAAATGAGACGACATAGGCTTTTAAAGGCCTATGACGTCACATTTTCGTCATATGGTTCCCACGGCCCTGATTGGGCCGTGAAAACCATGTGTTTTGGCCGATAAAAATAAAAATGATGACGTCACTTAAAGGCAATGAAAGCACAGCCAATCAGAATGGCTTTGCTTCAATTGCCTTTAAGATGACGTCATTCAAAGAAACATGGCCGGCCTCACATGGTATGGTAGCCAATTAGAGCGTGGGAACTCCATCCCTACTCTGATTGGCTCTAGTATACCATGTGACAGAGGCTTGGGGGGAGAAAGGATGTGACGTCATTGAAAGCTTGTCACATGGTACTAGAGCCAATCAGAGCGTGGGAACTCCATCCCTACTCTGATTGGCTGTAGTACGTCACATCCTTTCTCCCCCCAAGCCTCTGTCACATGGTATACTAGAGCCAATCAGAGTAGGGATGGAGTTCCCACGCTCTGATTGGCTACCATACCATGTGAGGCCGGCCATGTTTCTTTTATTCAGCTAGGCCACTAATTAGTTAGTTGGTTGGTCGACAAGTCGACTTAAGCTGACATTTTGATTGGTTATTCAAAGTGGGGAGAGGGGAGAGGTGGGAGGTGGCGAGAAGGGGGGGAAAGTGGGGGAGGAGGGGAGAAGAGGGGGAGGGGTGGGGGCAGGAGGGGGGAAGATGGGAGGGAAGGAGAGAGAAGGGTAAAGATGAGTGGCTTGACTTGCCGACATACTGTATGCAGGGGTCATTCTGGTATTCTAATTGGATATTTCAGCGTGATTGTTTAACAATTAGTTATCTAGTTGCTTGTAATGATTATAGACTTTTTAAACCATTGGGGTCAGCTTAGCAATTTGGGGACAAAGAGGGGGGATGCAGGTGAGACGTTAGAATAGACATCACAAATAAATTCTATTCAAGCAGTTTGGGTAAATTTACATAAAACATAATTGAAATCAGATTGCTATCTAGTAGGTTTTAGTTTTGAAGGCCTCCTATCAACAGTAACAGTTCAACATATCTGAAATTCTTTTGGCACATAGACTTTTTAGGATGAAAAATGTGTTTCTTCTGGGGCTGGAATAGCAAGGGGAAGGAGTGGGAGGGGAAAGGAGGTAGGTCATTTGCATAAGTGCCACATGTAGCATTCATTTCTAACAGTTCAATTGAATAAGTACCAGCATTGTTGTTAGCCATTTGGTAACTGTTTTTTTGTCATTGATGTTAGTTTAGTTGATTAGAGGGGGAAGGGGATAGGTGAAAGGGGGAATATTTTTTTTGGGGGGTGGGACGTGCAACAAAAGTTGATATAGATGTCACAGGTAAAGTTCAGGGGGAAAGGATGGGAGGGGAGGGAGATGGGGGTAAGGTTATTCTTTCTTAGAGTTAATATTTTTCCCTTCTTTTTTCCAATTATACAGTCTGTAGTTATCAACCACTACGGGTTCCTGGTAGCGTTGTTCTCCCACTTCCTGGCTCTTTGTCTTGCCTTGTTCCGTGTTCCATTACCTTGCTTTCCAGATTGATCTCCTGTGTACTGACCTTGCTTGACCCTTGGACTCCGCACGTCTGGCTTACCGACCCCGCCTTACCTCTGACCTTCCATATCTACCCAAACCTGACCACGGCTTACGGACTTCTACTATCCAACTGGCTCTACCCCTGACCACGGCTATCGGACTCTGACTATTCTACTGGCTCCTACCTCAGACCATGGCAAGTATCAAGACTAATTTAACTCTCCAATCTTGACCTGGCTGCATGACCATCCACTCTCCAGACGTGCCCCCGTGGCTATGGGTGGTGTTTCTACCCATTCCCACCTCAGTACCGGGGTTCCACCTTGTTTGTTGTGAGCACAGCGTTACATTAATGTCTATTTTCTCAATTCGGAAACTTACTTTCTTTTTTTTTTAATCGCTTTATCTTAGAGAGTTCTAACATCTTCCTCATTCGTGATGCATGCCCGTTGACATTATCGGAAGTCTCCTGATTAGAACATTTAAAACATTCTTAATGTTTGTAATTATTCAGTGTTGCAGTTAACTGCTGTGTCTTTTTTCACTGCTGATGGGGTTTTAGCTGTTATTTTGTGCATATAGCCTAGTGGTGAAGGCATATATATTCCATTGTAACTGCAACACCATAGATGGTATCAGGCGTTTTCTTTATTTATGTTATAAAGTTTTTAAATGTCTATGTTTTCAGGTGTTTGGGATTTTTTTGTGCAGTGACTTGTTAGTTTAATATTAATAATTGTTCCAGCACTCACTGACTTTAAAGACAAATCTCAAAGCGGGATAAATGCCGAATGAAAAAATATTTAATGCAAGCACAAGGTAAACATATACATGGAGAAATGCAACACAAGCAAGAGAATATAGTACAAAGACCTAAAATCATATGTAGCATAGGGACATGACACAGGGAAAGGGAGTGGGGAAATAAGGGTACAGTAGGTAGGGTAAAGGGGAAAAAATGGGTAAATAAGGGGGGCAACGTTTTGGGGGAAAACCCCTTCTTCGGGCCTGTTCCCTCATGTCCCAGAGGAACATAAGGTACTTCCCTTAACCCTGTACCCCCAAATATAATGAGCAGAGCCCTTAGAACAAATAACAACTGTTGTCTATATGAGCACTAAATGCTAAAGAAATATGATCCAGCAATAGAAGAAGAATATCAGCTAATGATCAATATTGTTCAAAATCAAACCGCAAAGCTTCTGGCAACAACCGAAATGCCTGTCACTCTCTTCTCCTGCTGAATGGGACTGCTCCTTTTCTTTAGTGACTCTTTAGTTATTCCCTTAGGTTTGAGTTGAGCTGGGGGGGAGAGGGGGGTGGGTGAGAGGGATTTCAGCCCCAAGTTGCTTTCTTTTCAGCCTGCTATCAATGTATTGCTATTTTATGGGTGGGGCGGGAGGGGGTCTGATTTTCTTTATATAGTCAGAGAGAGATATGTCTCTTTTCGTAGGGCTCTCTTCACCCAGGCCTTGTGGGCTCAATCGTACCCCGTCTCCTCCCTCTTAGCAGCTCTCTCTGGGGTCCTTGCTTCTCTCTACCTCTCAGTTAGGCTCTCCTTTCTCCCCCTCTGCCTCCACGACCAACCTTGTTTCTCTGGGCCTTCTCTCTGGGCTCACCTTCAGGTGTCCTGCCATCTGTGACTCCCGCAGGGGGACTACAGCCTCTCCTCCACTGGCGGCTCTAATGTGTGTTGGGTGATCCGGACAGCCATCCTCCCGCTGTGTTTTTCTTCTCCGATCAGCATCAGTGATTTTCTGGTCGTGGGACACTGGCATCTATTACAATGACCATCTGCTTTGTCTGGGTTCGGACGACAGGTCCCCGTACCCTCCCGGGACTGCTGCACTTTTGTCTGACCCAGGATCACCTGGTCTCATGGATCCTCTGAAACTAGGGCTGGTGAGGTGGGTGGTGAACAGTGGACGGCTCGTCCCCCTGGTTAGAACAGCCATGCGGCCTCTGTGGCCATCTTTGCTCCATCGTGTGCTGTAGCCCATAGAGGACTCAGGCCTTAAGAATATTGCTTGATCCCCAGCTCAGTCAGATCCCAATGGAATCAAGAGAGGGGCCGCACCCACCAGCCCCACAGTGAGTAATAGAGGCTTTTTGTTTTTCGTCTGTGTACGATTGTACTGGTTAAGATACTGAATGCTGATTTCTGAATTTAGCCTAAGAGCTGGTTCAGCTTGCGACTAAACCAGTCAAAGCCCATTACTTTTTCCTCTTTTTTAATTTTATTATATATTATTATATTTGCATCTCCTTCTCTGCGGAAACCTGTCCGGGAGCTCTCGGCAGGGGATGGGGGGCCGTCGGTCCGGCCTCACATCGTGTGGCCCTGTTGCCTAGGCCTAGAGTATTTGCTTTGTCAAAGCTAGCTCAATGGTGTCCAAATATAAAACATTTTTGTTCTAAATGATCGCTCTTCTTTTTGATATTCAATTATATATTGTTTTAAAATGTTTATCTTAGTGTTTGTTGGGATTGCTGCTGATTGTAGTTTTTACCTCCCAGAGATTCAGTTAGATCTAGCCATCTTGGTCAGGCTCCAGACCACACCCCCATGTTTTATTTTTGAATGGGCAAATGTAATATTATCCGGATTATAAGGATGTTGTCCATTACTGTACTGTAGGTGTTGGGGGGTGGGGGAGATGGTTCAGTGTATTGTATTATTGTTTCTATTTTCATGTTTATTAGGGCTAGAGGGGGGGGTAAAGGGGGTAGATGTCCTGGAGTGGGTGGTTAGGCCTTTCGGGTGGGTAGTGGGAGGGGTAAACCCTTTCATTACCATAGTGGTTACGACCGCTAAGGTAATTAAGGGGTTAAACCTTTCTGCAACCTTCCTGGTAGGCCTAACAACCCATCCTGGGGCAACTACCCCCTTCACCCACCCCCTGTACCCCCAATAAACCAGGTACTCTGGCTTAACCCCTTCATTGCATTAGCAGCTAGCCGCTAAAGTAATGAAGCTGCTTTTATTTTATTTCGATAACACAGTATTGAAGCAGTGGGTCTCCGGAGCTGAACAGCATTAATTTCAGGGATGGGGACCCCCTGCTTCTTGAGTTACAGGCCCAGTATGCAGTGCCAGTATCTCCCTGCATTGTTTACATGTTCCGGTCACTTGGGTAGTGACGCGGGAAAATTTAAACATTGGGGGATACGGCACCCCTTAACAAGACCTTTAACTTGGGAAGCAAATACATGCAATTCAGCTCCAGTGACCCCTTTCTTCAATACTCTGTTATTAAAATAAATTCCGTGCAATCGCCTGTTAGAGGCATGCCGGAAGAGTGACTGATTCAGTTTCACTCTTACTACGCACCTCTTACAGACAGGTGCAGCCCGGTAGCATTCACACAGCGCAAGTCACATTCAGAAGGAAGGACCCCACTGTGTTCATTCTGATGGGCCATTAAGTCTCTGTACTTGTACTACGCGCACACAGATGAAAGAAAAACGTGCCCACAGCGGATTTCGTGAGGAGAGTGGGACCGAACATAGTGCTACATAGATATATACAGACCATAGAGAGATGTCACAATGTCACATCTCAAATGCTTCCCACTCCCTTGAAAACTGAAAAATAACAATGATGAAGTAAAAAGAAAAAAAAGAGGGGGGGGGTAGAGGGAAACAGGCATAAGAAATGCCGCCTTTTTCTTTATACTTCATCATTGTTATTGTTAGGTATTCCAGTTGCGTTTTTATAAATATATATATATTTATAAAAACGCAACTGGAATACCTAACAATAACAATGATGAAGTATAAAGAAAAAAGTGGAGGGGGAACAGGCGGCATTTCTTATGCCTGTTTCCCTCCGCCCCCCCCCCCCCACTTTTTTTTCTTTTTACTTCATCATTGTTATTTTTCAGTTTTCAATATATATGAACAAAGATTCCTAACTACATGCCTCCACAAACCCTAAAAATACTACAGATACATTGATGAACTGTTTATAATATGGACAGAGGGTGAAGAAAACCTAAAACAATTCCACGAGTCCCTGAACTCATTCCACCCATCAATTAAACTCAAAATGGATTATTCGGCAAACCTAGTAAACTTTCTAGATACTACAGTAACACTGAAAGATGGCAAACTACACACATCTGTATACAAGAAACCAACTGACAGATGCAGTTACCTCCACAACTCCAACTTCCATCCCACTCATACCAAACAAGGTATCATACACAGCCAGGCTATAAGATACCACCGCATATGCTCTGACACTGAAGACAGAAACAGGCATCTAACAACCCTGACCGAATCGTTCAGACAGAAGGGATTCAAACCAAAGACCATTGCCAAAACTATTACATCTGCAATAAAAGCCCCACGAGAACACCTGCTACAGTACAATACAGACAGAAAGAACCTACCACACGCATACCACTAGTGACCACATACAACCCTACCCTAGAGGGTATACGAAAAATAATCAAAGATCTGCAACCCATGCTGACAGAGGATGCGACATTAAAAGAAATCTTTCCCAAACCTCCCATTCTTGCATTCCGGCAACCACCAAACCTCAAACAGAAATTAGTCAGCAGAAAACTTCACAACGATTTTAAAGACATGAATAACGGCACAAAACCGTGCAGCAACACACGCTGCAAACTCTGCAAACATATTTGCCAGGATCCCACAGCCAGTCACAACCATAGAACATTCAATGTTAAAGGATCATACAGCTGCATATCCACGAATACAGTGTATATGATTCAATGCAACAAATGTGACCAAGGTTGCTACATTGGGGAAACCAGCCAAAAATTACAAGGAAGAATGAATATGCACAGACACTCTATACTCCATCACGAAGAAGGAAGATACTGCTCACCTGTGGGACATCACTTCTCACAACCAGATCATTCCATAAATGATTTAAAAATCAAAATCCTCAATGGAATGTTTAAAAGCACCCAAGAACGGAAAACATTTGAGCTCAGAATGATAAGACTCTTTGACACCAAAACCAAGGGACTTAATGTGGACATGGGTTTTCTCACACCCTACCAAAATTGTCTGTAATTATCCTGCTTGCCTCTATTCTTATCCACACTTTCTCTCCCCCCCCCCCCAGCATCCCTTCCCCACCTTTCTTTGACACTGTCCCTTGGCTTCAAACACTTAACACCCGACCTTATCTACAGTAAATATCTGTTTTTTTTTTTTCTACACTGTTTTAGCATTGATTCCTGTGTAAATCAGTATTGCTTGATCTGAAGAAGAGAGGAGAACTCTCGAAAGCTTGTCCTATGACATAAATTGTTAGTCCAATAAAAAAGGTATCACCTAATACTGAAGAACTCATTTATTCTGCACTATATATATATATATATATATAACCCTTTGAGTGACCCAAACCATTATTGATCCCACAAGACTCCAGTGTAATGACTCCAGAGATAGTACTACCACAGTCTTTCAGTGGGGTGGGTCCATGCTTCCAGATTGGAACCCCCAGCAGTAATAATCCCTCTGCACTGGGTGGTTGCAGTCCTGCAGCTATCCATACATCAGAAAACAGTAAGGCTTGCTACAACTGTAGATTTAGTTGTGTGTATTACTGGCTTATCTTCACATTCCTCACTCAGTTGAGCATTCATTCTGTATCTGACAATACATCGAATAAAATCAAACCAGAAGGACTACTGTTAAGGTTATGATACTAAGTTGGTTAAAATGTTGTCATGATCAAATATAAAGATAACCTGATGTTGCTTAACTTCAGTGATCGGATGAGACCCAATGTTTTCAACATGCTATAGCCATTGCAAACAAAAGTATTAATGTTTTTGATTATAAAGCAAAGTGTTAGGTAATGATAATAACTGAGAAACTGGGTAGATACTTATAATATTTATATTATTTTATCATCATACTGATCGCTACAGAAATTCATGAATACTATTGTAAGTGATGACAATGCTGATCGACTTGTATTGCCGAAGAATTCTTATATAGACTTACTCTGCCGTTATCATGCTCCATAGAAACCTAATGCCTGTGAGAAGACTATGTAATGGTACAAGACTTACTCTTAATCTAATACAAACACACATACAATAATCGAAGCAAAAGTGATCGGTGCAGCAAACTCAGACGTAGTACTTATTCCAAGAATCCCACCATGCACAGAATATATCATTCAGTTTGAAACTAAAACAATTTCCCTTCCAATTGGCTTTTCCAATGACAATCAATAAGAAACAAGGCCAAACGTTTCATAAAAAATGTTTTTGCTCTAGCAAGAGTCAGATTGTTTGATTCACTTAGTGTAGTCGGAATAGGAGACAGAAATTGACAATTGTTTCTTTACAGAAAGCTTTGATTAAAAATCTAAGGTAAAAAAATAAATAAACGTGTGAATGTTTAATGAATAACCTTTAAATCAGTTTATGTTACACAAAGTACAGCTAGTATAGCATATGGTCGTAATATCAAGCTCCAAAATAAATAGAGACTACTGTACCACAAAAAAAACACACATTTATAAAAAAAACCTACTTCTCAATACTACACATACAACACTTAAAAGCTTTCTTAAAAATGTCTACATAAATACCTTATTACAATTAGAAATCAAAAGACTGGGGTGCCCAATGCTACATCCAATTGACAAAACATATAAAGTAATAAGTATAAAGTTTAAATACTTCAATAATAATAATATTTACTTGGTTATTGAAGGAAAAACCTCTTCCTTGGCTAGGCTTCAGAACTGAGAGAAACCTTTCCTCTGCCAAGAAAGCTGAAGGCCTTGTGACTGGATACACATTCTGCACCATATTGCAGCAGACTCCCCAGGAAGCTTTCACGCACTGCCACTTGTTATCTCCGATTTTTGTTGAACTTACAGGCCCGGTAAACGAAAGAAATGAAACATAAAGCAAGCCAGGTTTCAAATCCTTTGTCTCAATTTATTACTCATAGGGTAATGACTTTTATACCAGAAAAAGAAGATATTGGTTAGAGGCCTAACATAGGCGTAACATAGGCGTTACCTGGGTGTGTCTTGGGCGTAGCATTGATTAGAGACGTGATTTAGGGGCAGGACATATTAGTGGCATGATTTTGGGACATGTTTCTCCCAATACAAGCAATGTCTGAATACATAGCTTATTCATTGTCTGTTATCAAAAGAGACCTTGAATCTCTAGCAACTAAGTTTTACTATTTTGCCTCTTTCAGAGAACCAGTCTTTTGTATATTTAACTAAAAGAGCAGGAAACTGACAATACAAAAAGTATCTTAGCAATATCCTGAGCAGGGAGAAAGGAAATGTAATTTGGCAGAAACTGAGTTTATTAGGAATTATATTTCAGCAAAAGGCTGACTACAGAATCTTAACTGGTTATGAACAGACAAAATGGATGCTTAACACAAGTGTAAATTCTGGCCTGACCTACTGGTCCTAACAATTCCCTCCTTTTTGTTCTCTTAAAGAACAAATACCCTTACTTGGTACTCCTCTCTATGACTTAGAGCCTTGTAGTGACCAATAGAGACATATATATATAAATATATATATATATATATGTAGATATATATATATAGAGACATATATATATATCATTAAATATTTCTATAGATTAGAAAATGACTTACGTCTTAATATTGCACATAATTTAAGGGTCAGCTATTTGTGAGAATTGGTGGGGGCTAATTTCTGCTAAGAGCGACTGCACAAACATTCTTCTTGCACGCATCTTTCATACTGCATTTACTCAGAATGGCAAAACGGACCAAGATGGCTGCTATGGTCAAAATGGATGACTTGTGATCCTTTCCTTGTGGTTGACTCACGGCCCTTGGTGACCTCCCACCTTCCTCATATCCAGTCTTCTCAGTCCCCCCATATCCTTAAGAGACAGTCTATTTAAAGAACAGAACAGTTAACCATTTCATAGTCCTGCTGGACCAAGATGTCCAAGTTGTGCATAACTTCTTTCCTTTCCAGCCATTATATCAGCCCAGTTGATTTCTTCTTTGGTCTCTTCTTCTGGGGGACTGGCGACATCATCACCAAAAAGAGGCATAGCGTCGGTGGGGGTTGCAACGCACTTCTGGATCAGAGTTTTGCTGTACTTAACACATAGAGAGCAATGAGTAGGACAAACACACATACAAAAACATTCGCTAGCTTCGCTCAAAGCAAATCAATCCAACCACCAAGTCCCAATGGTCCCTGAATCACGGATAAATACACAACATTGCGCTTTAACTAGGGCGCATACATGCCCCTCCCTTTGAGGCTAAAATATAGTCTAGAGCTATTTTATTCTGCAGAGCCATTAATTTAAACTAACCCTATTCTTGGTTAAGTGAGTAAATGTCTGTGGTTGTATGATTGAGGATATCCCTGTAAACCTGTCATACAGTAACCCAACTCCTACATTTGGGAATAAATTCCCTGAAACGTATTCTTCCCATATACTACCTTTTAGCACTTGTGTATTGGGTGTCTCTCTTCTGTGTCCAACTCTACCTGTGAGCAATTAACATAACCATGTGTTTGACTGATAAAACATTCTCCCACCGGGATATCATTCTGCAGGGAGATTCTATTAACCTATAAATCCAAACAAAATAAACAGAGTTAAACAAATAATACCTTATACTATTTTGTCATCCTTATGGGATGCCACTTACACAAACATAATGGAGCATACATTGTAACTGAAAAATAATAAAAACCTGTAAAAATAAAAAGTTCAAAGTTCGTGTGTTGAGGCCTGGACTTTTTTGCCTATGACCTTTCTCCCTTGATGATTAGTGGTCAGAGAGTATTGTGTCCATGAAAACACTAATTTGCAGGCGCTATGTCTTTGTCTTTATTAGCTGTTTGTGCCGAGGCTGGCACTATTTTGACGTGCGTGATGTGTATCCATGATGATAAGCAAATTTTTACTGCAATGCTAGTGATGAGTAGTATTTAAATGGCCTTTTCATCTGGGATGAAGAGCATGCTTGCGTAGAAAATGCTTGACCATTAAACCTTCTCGCGTAGGTGCACTTTCAGCTTTAACCTGTGCCTAGAAAGACTCAAAAATATATATTAGTTGCATGCAATATTTATTAATTGTTTTATTACCAATAACATTTATTTATTTATTTATAAAATATTTTACCAGGAAGTAATACATTGAGAGTTACCTCTCGTTTTCAAGTTTGTCCTGGGCACAGAGTTAAGACAAATAATACATGGTTACAAATACAGTTACATAAATGAACAGGGTATACATTATATACAAGACATTGCATGCACAGTTAAAGAAAATATGTTATGGGCGAATGAAACAGTTACAGACCAGAATAAAATGTGAGACAGCCTTAGATTTGAAAGAACTTAAAGTGGTGGTGGATGTGAGAGTCTCTGGTAGGTTGTTCCAGTTTTGGGGTGCACGGTAAGAGAAGGAGGAACGGTCTTTTGGAGGCTGATCTCAGGTGATAGGTGCTGCATGTGGTAGGGGTGAGGAGCTTGTTCAGGTAGCTCGGTAGCTTGCCCATAAAGAATTTAAAGGCAAGACAGGAAAGGTGAACTTTGCGCCTAGACTCTAGTGATGACCAATCTAGTTCTTTGAGCATTTCGCAGTGATGTGTGTTGTAGTTGCATTGGAGAACAAAACGACAAATTGAATTGTAGAGGGTGTCAAGTTTGCTAAGGTGGGTTTGAGGTGCTGTGCCATATACTATGTCTCCATAGTCAATAATTGGCATTAGAATCTGCTGTGCTATACGCTTTCTGACCAGGAGACTTAGGGTGGATTTGTTCCTGTAAAGTACCCCTAGTTTGGCATAGGTCTTGGTTGTCAGGGTATCAATGTGCATTCCGAATGTTAAGTTATGTTACAGTAACTTACAGTAATGTTAAGATCCTTAATTCGTTCCTTTGAACTACTGATGGTTATAACTCATCCCATAAGTGTCTCATAGGGAGAGAATTTATACCTAGAAATAAATTCTTGTATTAATATGGTTACTACTATTATGAGCATCCGCATATAAACAGAGATATCCCCTATAAACGCTCCTCAAATTTTAAACTAAGCAACCAATGTGGACTTGACTTTGCTACAATCCAAGTTCCTAAAACTTGGTACCTCAGCCTGTGCCAAACCAATTGCTTCCATAATCAACTCTATCCTGTCTGCAGGCCAAATCCCTAAGACCTGGAAAACTGCCAGAGTTGTCCCAATCTTCAAAAATGGGGACAAAAACACTGTCTCAAACTACAAATCAATCTCTCTTCTCCCAATACACACTTACTCTCATTCTTACCTAACTGCCATCTGCCATTTTCTCTGATGCAAATGGTGTCAACCTTTTAGTCATTTAATACTAACTAATCTTAAAACTCGCCCCACAAATCAAGCATCCCAACAGCCTGCACTGATGGCTATTGTCCCACACCCACAGTCACTCCTGGCTTTCACCTCAAACACTCCACTGTAACTATTCTGCTAAAAATGTGAAATGCCCTGTATACAATGTATACCCTGTTCACTTATGCAACTGCACTTGCAATTATATATCCCCTGTCCTTTAACTCTATGTTCATGACATACCCAAAAACGAATAAATGGTTACAAAATTATAAATTTGGCAGATATGATATATCCCTCAACTTAGGGACGGCTTGCTACCTGCTTTGCTGTGACATCTGCAAAGGTATTATTATTATTATTTTTTACCAGGGGGCTGTCAGCCCTGTTAATATGGCAGCAACTTTTATTACTGCAATAGCCCTTGGAGTTAACATTGCTTCAAATAAATTCTGAACCTGCGGTGCATTGTGTATTATTTACAACATATCAAGTTCTGGATCCTCTATAGGGATCTCAGAGAGTCCTTCAATAACCTATGTATCTCCCCTCTTTTGTTCATATATTATCTATATAATTATGTGAACAAAAATACAAAAATAGTTATGAAAACAGGTTGCTTGATATATAGCAAAATTAAACTGGTAAATAGATTTGTATGTGTAGCGACTATAAAAATATTTACTGCTTGTGTTAAAAGAAAAAACCTGCAGTAGGTCTTTTAACAACTGTGGCATTAACAATAGGGAACCTGTAAATATAATAAAAATCCTGAAATCCTGAACAAGAGATTTTATTTAAAATAAACAAATAATTTTGAACTCTTTGCAAAGTGCTGAGCACACGGCCAGCATTAACTTTTAAAGACACTCTGAATAAAAAATAATAATTTTCAAAGCGCTTTTGTTTTTCTTTCTGGGCAAACAGCCAGTTGTTCCAGGCTTTTCGCCAGAAACCTCAAAGTACGGATAGCAGATAACGGGTTTCGCTGTCTTAAAACTGCATTTTATATGGCCTTTCAAAAATTAAATAACGGGAATATTTCAAATTACTTATAAACACCAAATCTATGCCAACAAGAGCATGCAATATTCTTCCCCTCATTCCCCTGAATGCCTTCTAAAAGAAATCTCATATTCCTGCAAACTTTCATCAATACAATTTTATGCTATCCTGTTTCAACTCTGCCCTCTCTTAAACTAAACAAAATCTCTTCAAACATGCAACAGTTATATCATGACTAAAAAAACAGCAAGCTTGACCCTACCTGTCTTGTATGGCTTCTACACTGCTTATTTAACGGAGACAATCCTCACTAAAATAACTGATGACCTCCATGCTGCTAAAGACAGATATCATTACACTCTGCTCATATTACTTAACCTCTCTGCAGCATTTGCCACCACGGACACCCTCCTTTGAAGCGCTATGCACATTAATGGCGTTATATACATATATAATACAATATATTAATTCAAACAGTGCTTGTGAGCTTTTACCAGCATTTGTAAACAAAAACATTCCCAAACATATCTTAATCCCGTAGAAATAAAATTGAAATGTGTTATCTTACTGGTTACACACAATACAGGACACACAACACAAAAACGTCTCTCATACACAGCCAGCCAACTTCACATAAATAAACAGATGAGAAAATAGTTCTACATTACCTTGTTCCCATAAATAAAACTGCTTAAGCACAGAGCTAGTTAATTTTAATGTGAATGCTTCACATTCTTTAAACTGTAAGGGAGAGGCTGTGCCCCTCCTTTCGTTAAGATAGAAATACCACAAACGAAAATAATTTGTCTGGTTTAAAAAGTATCCGCCTGGCCAGGACGAATAAACCTTTCAAACTATAACCAGGGACAGAGCTGAATATACTCCCTTTTTGTTGTGAGGTATTTCTCTCCTATATTCGGTGTACACCTTTTTAAAACCTTTTAAAATTTAGATTTCATCATGAGCAACTAATATTCATATATTTTTTTAATTATCTGCAAATTCATGGATGGCGACCTATACACATATGATAATCAGCATGACCCACAGTATCTTTCACACAAGAAATCACTCAGAAGAAAAAAATCATCAGGGTTACAAACAAACTCTTTTACATAAGGTAGCGGGTTTTTTTTTTTACAGAGACTTGCACTCTGAGCCCCTACGGGCGAAACAGCACTTCCCTGCTTCTGACTGATAGTGGCACACTCTCTGCAATGACCAAAACCACCACAATTAAAACAGATACCATTATTCTGAGCTATTCTTCCTGATTGATTTCTGGGACCAGCATAAACCATTAGTAGCTTATAGAAAAACAGCTAAATTATGACAAATAATTGCAGATAAATAATAATACAATTCTTATACTTTACACAATATACAATGGTCGTTCAACTAGATCAGAGATAACAGTTTGGCCGTGCACAAAACTTACTGGACTCTAACCAAAAATGTTGTTAAGGGACTCTAACCCAACCACAGTCACAATTCAGAAATTATCTGGACTCGAACCAGCATAATTTAGGTAGTGAATTCCCAGAGGGGGAGTGAAACAATGTAAAAATCACATATACTCACTTGCCGCCTTAGTGAATTCCACTTCTGGAAGCCAAGGGTCTCATTCTGGATCGGGTGACACTGGTAATATAATACGGATAAAATGTATATCTCGTACCTATCCGAGTGAGACCCAATCCCACCTCTAGACACCAAAACTGAAGGAAAAACCTCTTCCTTGGCTAGGCTTCAGAACTGAGAGTAACCTTTCCACTGCCAAGAAAGCGGAAGGCCTTGTGACTGGATACACATTCTGCACCATATTGCAGCAGACTCCCCAGGAAGCTTTCACGCACTGCCACTTGTTATCTCCGATTTTTGTTGAACTTACAGGTCCGGTAAATGAAAGAAATGAAACGTAACGCAAGCCAGGTTTCAAATCCTTTGTCTCAATTTATTACTCATAGGGTAATGACTTTTATACCAGAAAAAGAAGATATTGGTTAGAGGCGTAACATAGGCGTAACATAGGCGTAACCTGGGTGAGTCTTGGGCATAGCATTGATTAGAGGCGTGATTTAGGGGCAGAACATATTAGTGGCATGATTTTGGGACGTGTTTCTCCCAATACAAGCAATGTCTGAATACATAGCTTATTCATTGTCTGTTATCAAAAGAGACCTTGAATCTCTAGCAACTAAGTTTTACTATTTTGCTTCTTTCAGAGAACCAGTCTTTTGTATATTTGACTAAAAGAGCAGGAAACTGACAATACAAAAAGTATCTTAGCAATATCCTGAGCAGGGAGAAAGGAAATGTAATTTGGCAGAAACTGAGTGCATTAGGAATTATATTTCAGCAAAAGGCTGACTACAGAATCTTAACTGGTTATGAACAGACAAAATGGATGCTTACACAAGTGTAGATTCTGGCCTGACCTACTGGTCCTAACAGTTATTTAGTTAAACCCTTTGGCCAAAGCGTCATAAGCCTGCATACCACATCAAGGTATAACAAAAATTAATGCAGGTCCTACACTACACTGTGAACCATTCCTATTACCTCTGTATGAGGGGAAACAACTACAGTGAGTCCTGTCCATTCAGCAAAATGCTAGAACTCCCAAGTTTATTTGTGTGTGTTAATTTAGTTCCTAGAAAGCGGGGGGGATCCTCTGGCGCTTGCTTCCACTTGTGACTCCGGGACACATGTAATGTAAATAGAAAGAGGGGACCACAATCAGGATGTATGAAAAATGTATGATGTATGAAAAAGCCCGGGCGCTACCCTAAAGAAATAAGTTGTGGGGTGATATAATTCTTATGAATACTTAAGGGTCCCCTCTACTTCCGAAACTCTTCCTGCTGCTCAAGACCCCAAAAAGGACCTATCCAGGATCCTTGAAAGTACAGAAAAACAAACAAAAATGGGGGAGCACAGGTTGAGGGACTAGACAGACATTTCAAACACTATGATGGTTAATGACTGTGATGTGAAATAAAGTGTAAAATAACGTGAACACTTACACGGCCTTGTGTAAATGCTTTCACATCAAGGTGTCTTTATTTTTGCTGCTTTCTCTTCTGTGTTCTCTCCGCTTGTACTTTTCTTCTCCTCTGGTCTGAAGTAAAGCCTCTCAGGTCTTCTCTGCAGGAATGGCTTAAGATGTTGTCCTCAGAGTGAAATGAAATAAAAACAAATATGTAAGGGACAAGAGAGAATATATATATAATTCTGGGGTAGACGATTGTATTTAAATCAAAAACGCAGAGGAATACTGCGTCCACTCACACGGGCAAGCATGAGTGACCTCTGGAGGGAGGTGTCTTTGATGGCACCTCACTGCAGGGCTGTCAAGCGCCCTTCCTGTTTTTCACACTAAACAATAGGGAAAAAGGGTGAAGGGGCAGAGGTAGGTTAAAATATAACCATGTAAAGTTAAAAGGAAACTCACACGGCCATGTGTGAGTGAGGACTGTAATGGGTATCTTTTCTCCCCTCTATGGAACTCCAAATCCAAACCTTCAGCTGAGTGTGTTAGTCACTCAAATAGTGCCTGGTTCACACGGTGGTACACAAGGGTACACGGGTGAAGTAATCTTGATCTTTATTGAACACCAACAGAACAAAAGCCCCAACAAAACATTTAAAAGCACTTAGTCAAAACGACTAAGAGCTGGATAAGCATAAAAACAGCCAGTCTATCAGAAAAAGTTCGTGCAGGATACTCAAGTGCGCAGCTAACTCTCCGCGTCCGGG
The DNA here is from genome assembly GCF_040206685.1 of Ascaphus truei. Taxonomy (NCBI): domain Eukaryota; kingdom Metazoa; phylum Chordata; class Amphibia; order Anura; family Ascaphidae; genus Ascaphus; species Ascaphus truei. The sequence goes on from NC_134483.1 coordinate 394,625,906, forward strand.
TGGTGTGCTGCGCTCCTACTTCCTGCTCCTGACGGTGGCTGAAGTAGTAAAAAAGTACTCAGGGATAGTTGTTTTGTTGGGGCTTTTGTTCTGTTGGTGTTCAATAAAGATCAAGATTACTTCACCCGTGTATCCTTGTGTACCACCGTGTGAACCAGGCACTATTTGAGTGACTAACACACTCAGCTGAAGGTTTGGATTTGGAGTTCCATAGAGGGGAGAAAAGATACCCATTACAGTCCTCACTCACACATGGCCGTATGAGTTTCCTTTTAACTTTACATGGTTATATTTTAACCTACCTCTGCCCCTTCACCCTTTTTCCCTATTGTTTAGTGTGAAAAACAGGAAGGGCGCTTGACAGCCCTGCAGCGAGGTGCCATCAAAGACACCTCCCTCCAGAGGTCACTCACGCTTGCCCGTGTGAGTGGACGCAGTATTCCTCTGCGTTTTTGATTTAAATACAATTGTCTACCCCAGAATTATATATATATTCTGTCATGTCCCTTACATATTTGTTTTTATTTCATTTCACTCTCAGGACAACATCTTAAGCCATTCCTGCAGAGAAGACCTGAGAGGCTTTACTTCAGACCAGAGGAGAAGAAAAGTACAAGCGGAGAGAACACAGAAGAGAAAGCAGCAAAAGTAAAGACACCTTGATGTGAAAGCATTTACACAAGGCCGTGTAAGTGTTCACGTTATTTTACACTTTATTTCACATCACAGTCATTAACCATCATAGTGTTTGAAATGTCTGTCTAGTCCCTCAACCTGTGCTCCCCCATTTTTGTTTGTTTTTCTGCACAATCAGGAGTAGTTAGAGTACAGTAGCAAGTATATAAATATATATTGGGAACACACTTACATAGGGATAGGGGATCTTCCATAGTGGTAGAGAGGACTTCTGGGTATTACCTCAAAATTAGGAAAGAGAAGGGAACATAGTATAACACTGTGTTTAATAAACAAACGATATTAAAAAGAGATTGGGAACTCACAAACGGCCAACAAATAATGACATAGAGAAGAAGATGGATTCCGCTCCAGTTGGTTTGGTGTTGTTGCAGGAGGGTTGGTAAACGGCAGCGGTAGGTCTTCCGGTACTCGTGCACAGACCGGATTTCCTCACGCTTTGTATTCTCCTTGTCTCAGCTCTCGCCTTCCGCGCACGCACATGCGCTCTGGTCGTAGTGCTGTCCAAACTGGGATTGAGCTCTTACTCCTCTGTACGGTGGCCTGTATTATCCAAAGTTCATCAGACGCGTTTCGCAAATTAGCTTCCTCAGTGACGTTGATCCATACGGGGTAACAGCACTATTTGTATCCTAAAAACTTTAATCTGTCCAATCAACTCTTACTTCATTGTTGCTCTCCTTCTATACAACTTTAAAACAGCCTTATTGCAATCAATTCGACACTAATAAACATATTAAATACATATATATGGCAAAAATATCAATTCTATCTTAACTTCATATTAAAAACATAATTTAAATATTTTATTTAAAATTCATATATAATCATATTATCTTTCCATATTATTCTAATACTAGACAAAAGTTCACAGACAAAGAAAAATCAACTAAGATGTCTTAGAGGGGGAGGATTTAAATAAATGCAGTGACTTCCATCTCTAAATTTAGCCCTTTGGGTGTTAGGGTTTGGAGAGTAAAAATCCAAAATGATTCTCTTTTGGATATCTTTTGAATGAAGTCACCCCCCCCCCTCCAATCTGCTTTAACCTGTTCTATACCCCAAAATTTAAGGCAAGCTGGATTCTTATTGTGTGTATTTTTGTAATGGTTTGACACACTATGGGTCTCCAGGCCAATGGTAATGTTCCTAATGTGTTCTCCTATCCTTGTTGTGCCTAATTGTACATTATTCCTGCAGGCTTTACAGTTTAAACATTTCGTATAGCCTTTGGAAAGTTTATCCAGCCAGCATTGGTTCTGTTTTTGGGGAGATAACTGGGCACCAATTTTTGTTTTAAATGAGGTGCTTTGGAGAAAATCACATCAGGTTTCTCACCTATTATTTCTTTTAACCAGTGATCTTGTTTCAGAATGTGCCAGTGCTTTTTTTTAAATACCCTTAATTTGGTTTGCTTGTGTGCTAAATGGAGTTATGAAAGGAATAAAAATTTTCTCAATCTGGTTCTCTGTTTCCTTTTTTCTATATGTTAGCATATCTGCTCTATTTAGCTTACCTACTTTATCGATTGCTGTTTCTATTGTAGTTATTTTATATTCTTTCTCTAAAAATCTTTCCTTCATAGGCACAATCTGTCTCTCGTAATCTTCTTTTTTTGTACAATTACGTTTTAACCGTCTAAATTCTCCATGTGGGACATTTTCAAGCCAATTCTTTTTATGGCAACTGTCTGCTTTAATAAAAATTATTACAATTAACTGATTTAAAATGTGTTCGTGTATTGATGTGATCTGATTCTATAAAAATCTCCAAATCAAAGAATTCTACTTGTAATGGGCTAATATTGTAAGTAAAATTTAGGTTAAAATTATTCTGATTAATCGTGTTAAAAAATTCTTGTAATGATGTAGAATCCCCTTTCCATATGATGATAATATCATCGATATACCGACGATAAAGCACCAGGCTTGTTCCCCAGATCTCATTAGCCTAAATAACTTGGTCTTCCCACCATCCAAGGAAGAGATTCGCGTAACTGGGGGCAAACCTGGTGCCCATTGCGTTTCTCTTGTTTGAAGATAATAGTCTCCCCCAAACCAAAAAACATTGTGATTTAAAATAAATTTGATCCCGTCTATTATGAATTCTAGTTGTGTTGGGACCATTCTTGCATGTTTATTCAGGCAATATATTGTGGCATCACATCCCTGCACATGGTCTATGCAAGTATAGAGGGATGTGATGTCACAAGTGGCTAGCAGAAAATCTGGTTGCCAAACAACTTGTTCCAAAAGTTGTATTACCTGGGTGGTGTCTTTTAAGTATGATGGTAATTTCTTTACTGATGGTTGCAGTAGGATGTCTATGTAAGATGATAAATTTTGCGTTAATGAGCCTATTCCCGAAATTATAGGCCTACCGGGGGGTTTGGTTAATGACTTATGTAGTTTTGGGAGATAATAAAAGACAGGCATCTTTGAATTCTCTGTCTTATAAAGTCGTATTCTTTTTTCAAAAGAATACCTTTCTTTAAACCAACGTCCAGCAGAGTCAACATCTCTTTCCTTTTTAGACAAATTTGGTCTTCTTTTATTTTTCTTATCGTCTATTGTTTTTAGATCCTCCTCAATTAGTTTCTGGAATGTCTCTAGATATGGACTTTTGCAATAGCTTGGATAAAATTTCGAAGGTTTTTTTAATGAGGTATGTGTAAATTGATCATTTGTATCATTTGTATTTACCATAGCTACATCACTCTGAACCTGGTTAGTTTTAGCAAAATATCTTTTAAGAGTTAGTCTTCTCATATATTTTTGGGCATCAATGAAGCCTTGAAATGACGATGTCCTATTCGATGGTGCAAAGTTTAAACCTTTACTTAGGAGTGATTCTTCTTCTTGCTTTAATTTATATTTATATCTAAAAACAATAGACGATAAGAAAAATAAAAGAAGACCAAATTTGTCTAAAAAGGAAAGAGAAGTTTTAGATCACCTCTCCGAGAACAAGGAAATAGTAATAAAACAGGCAGATAAGGGGGGAGGTGTAGTTATTTTAGACACAACAGACTACATAGAAGAAGCAGAAAGGTTATTGGCAGATACAACCACATATAAAAAGCTAAAATCCAACCCCAATACAACATTTACACAAGAGATGTTGACTCTGCTGGACGTTAATTGTAATAATTTTTATTAAAGCAGACAGTTGCCATAAAAAGAATTGGCTTGAAAATGTCCCATATGGAGAATTTAGACGGTTAAAACGTAATTGTACAAAAAAAGAAGATTACGAGAGACAGATTGTGCCTATGAAGGAAAGATTTTTAGAGAAAGAATATAAAATAACTACAATAGAAACAGCAATCGATAAAGTAGGTAAGCTAAATAGAGCAGATATGCTAACATATAGAAAAAAGGAAACAGAGAACCAGATTGAGAAAAAAATTATTCCTTTCATAACTCCATTTAGCACACAAGCAAACCAAATTAAGGGTATTTAAAAAAAGCACTGGCACATTCTGAAACAAGATCACCGGTTAAAAGAAATAATAGGTGAGAAACCTGATGTGATTTTCTCCAAAGCACCTCATTTAAAACAAAAATTGGTGCCCAGTTATCTCCCTAAAAACAGAACCAATGCTGGCTGGATAAACTTTCCAAAGGCTTTACGAAATGTTTAAACTGTAAAGCCTGCAGGAATAATGTACAATTAGGCACAACAATGATCTCTTTTAACAGTTCCACCTCATTAACCAATTATCATATTAAATCCAATATCACATGCAATAGTAAAGGGATAGTTTATGTCCTACAGTGTGGATGTAATTTACAATATGTAGGGAGAACAATACGGAAATTAAATACAAGGATAGGAGAACACATTAGGAACATTACCATTGGCCTGGAGACCCATAGTGTGTCAAACCATTACAAAAATACAAACAATAAGAATCCAGCTTGCCTTAAATTTTGGGGTATAGAACAGGTTAAAGCAGATTGGAGGGGGGGGGGTGACTGCATTAAAAAGATATCCAAAAGAGAATCATTTTGGATTTTTACTCTCCAAACCCTAACACCCAAAGGGCTAAATTTAGAGATGGAAGTCACTGCATTTATTTAAATCATCCCCCTCTAAGACATCTTAGTTGATTTTTCTTTGTCTGTGAACATTTGTCTAGTATTAGAATAATATGGAAAGATATGATTATATATGAATTTTAAATAAAATATTTAAATTATGTTTTTAATATGAAGTTAAGATTGAATTGATATTTTTGCCATATATATGTATTTAATATGTTTATTAGTGTCGAATTGATTGCAATAAGGCTGTTTTTAAAGTTGTATAGAAGGAGAGCAACAATGAAGTAAGAGTTGATTGGACAGATTAAAGTTTTTAGGATACAAATAGTGCTGTTACCCCGTATGGATCAACGTCACTGAGGAAGCTAATTTGCGAAACGCGTCTGACGAACTTTGGACAATACAGGCCACCGTACAGAGGAGTAAGAGCTCAATCCCAGTTTGGACAGCACTACGACCAGAGCGCATGCGCGTGCGCGGAAGGCGAGAGCTGAGACAAGGAGAATACAAAGCGTGAGGAAATCCGGTCTGTGCACGAGTACCGGAAGACCTACCGCTGCCGTTTACCAACCCTCCTGCAACAACACCAAACCAACTGGAGCGGAATCCATCTTCTTCTCTATGTCATTATTTGTTGGCCGTTTGTGAGTTCCCAATCTCTTTTTAATATCGTTTGTTTATTAAACACAGTGTTATACTATGTTCCCTTCTCTTTCCTAATTTTGAGGTAATACCCAGAAGTCCTCTCTACCACTATGGAAGATCCCCTATCCCTATGTAAGTGTGTTCCCAATATATATTTATATACTTGCTACTGTACTCTAACTACTCCTGATTGTGGTCCCCTCTTTCTATTTACATTACATGTGTCCCGGAGTCACAAGTGGAAGCAAGCGCCGGAGGATCCCCCCGCTTTCTAAGACTGTTACATAGAGAGGTTTGTGAATCACCTCTAAGAAACTCTGGCAGCAGGTTAACACTTTGTGTGGGACTGAAAACTACAATTCACTTAAACACGTTTGGCGCAACTATTTTCTTTTAATTTAGTTCCTGACTGGTAACAGTTTCTTGGAGGTAAGTGGCCCCTCCTCCCAGAGCTCACCCCTCCCCACCTTTTAACCTTGTAGTTTTTTCCCCTCATACAGAGGTAAAAGGAAGGGTTCACAGATAAGTGTTAGGACCTGCATTCATTTTTGTTTACCTTGACGTGGTATGCAGGCTTATGACGCTTTGGCCAAAGGGTTTAACTAAATAACCAAGTAAAAATTATTATTATTGAAGTATTTAAACTTTTTACGTTATATGTTGTGTCAATTGGATGTAGCATTGGGCACCCCTGTCTTTTGTTTGTATACATTGGCCATGCTCAGAAGCTCTCCTTTTGACATACACACACACACACGCACACAAACACACATACACACACATATATAATGTGGTGGGTGTTGGAGTTAGAGTGTGCTGGGAATGTGTGTGCAATTAGAAATTGCAAGATTAGCATTTGAACAGGCCTAATTCTTATTACTTAGATTCGTATTTTTGTTCAAAACTGCTCAAACATGAATGGAGTTTCGAAAGCAGTATGTATAAAGGAGGAAAACACTATCCTTTAAAACATTTTAAGCAACCCTTCTGATATAGTTAAGTAGTTTGCTTCCAAACAAAACATATAGTTGAAAAAGATGTTTAGTAAAAGGTCAATTGAAAATAACATTAGATAATGTACTTGATAGAAAAGACAAGATTGTTCCTGAAGCTGCTGCCATATCTATTAATCACTTATGACAAACAGCTGTGTTGTCAATCTCAATAGGCTTTTATTCATTTATTCAATGCAATGTGCACTAGGCACTTAGCTGTTGGGCTCCCTCCTTACCTGCCGCTCCTTCCTCATTCTGAACCGCAGTATCAAATGACTCAGCAGATGTCACCAATTGGACATCGCATGGCGTCACGTCACTATGGTATTGCGAAGTCATGACATAATTTGACGCTGTGACGTCGTGCTGCCATTGCAACAAGGTCACGTGAACTCACATTGGTGACATCCGCAGCGTCATTTGACTCTGCAGTTCAGAAGGATGGAGGCAGGCAAGGAGGCGGCCGCAACAGCTAGAGGATTTCCCATCATGGCCGATATGCCAGAGAGCGTGGCAAAAGTATATAGTGGTGGACATTTTTGTCGCCCCAAAATTTTGTCGCCCTGGGCCTCGGACTAATGGCAAATCCGCCACTGTTTATTCATCTTGTTCCTAAAGAAATAAAAATGTCTGGTCCTTTTAATTAGCTAAAGTGTGTCAAGCAACTTGTTAAAAGGGAAAGTAAGAACTTTAGACACCTGGAAATCAATGAACAAACTCAGTCATTATTCAGTCCTACATTCATTCTTGTTTTATTGGTTTTCCTAGGAAAAATCCCTTCCATCTAAACAATGCAATTTAAATGCATTTTTAATAATTTTATTAAGTCAGCATTTGTCACGTGTATGTAGATGAGACAAAGGTTGATAGATAACTGTATATTTAATTACTGTAGATATCTTCGTCCTTTCATTTACCTGCTATAATATACAGTAGGGCTGCATATATAAAGGAGCATACTAAGAATAGATCCCCAAAGAGGGAGTAGGTGTCAGTTCTTGAAAACTGCTAGCTCCTTGGATTTAGAAGACTGTGATCCTACTGGTACTAATCAGCCTGCTGCAGCTGGCAGACAGAAAAGTCTGGATAGCAATTGTTATTCTCCCAAATGACAAATAAGGCCTTACAGTTGTCCTGTGCGTACTTAGAAAAGACAATGAAAGATATTAAATAACAGTTCACTGAATTATATTACTTTGATTGTTGTCATTCCTGTCATAGTATAGTTTATAGAAAGGCACAAAAGATTGTTATATTCTAAAACTCAGAGTGTGCCCAGCAGGATTTTGTGTGCTACAGATGTTATTTGACAAGATGCCCTATGAGTGAAAGAGTCATGACAACAGTAGGTGTCCCTTTTGCCTTGGCAGAGAGAGTGGATGGCACGAAGCACCAACAAAACATGGCACGGAGAAAGAGCCTATGATTGATTGGCAGTGGTAAGAGGCAATGGTGTGAAAAATACCATCAGGGGCAGGTTAATAGAAAAGGGTGCCAGGAATAGTAGTCAGAAGATAAAGTTGATGTTAAGCGTGAGGTAATAACCCAAGCCCAGAGCAGGTATATCAGGGACAATGCTGAATCATGCTGAATATCACATTTTTTTTAAAGGGTTAACGGACAAGCCAGGTTTAGGGATTAGAGAAGGCAAAAGACAATCCAATGCTGAATAAAGATACCAGTTATACACATATAAATGAGACGTATTTGCATAAACCAAATCAGACAAAGGGACTAGTGTTAATTGAAAATTGCAGCAGCAGTCTGAGGGATGCCTGGGATTTGATATTCATAGAGCTAATTGAAAATGATTAACCTTTTGCAGTCCATCCCTACAGTACATGGAAAATATAGATTTTACCACTAAAATACATTATATTACTGTTATGCAGTAAAGCAGTAAAACACAATAGTTACATAGTAGATGAGGTGAATAAAGATATACTGTATGTCCATCAAGTTCAACCTGTTCTACATTTAAATGACAGATACTTATCCTCTATTTGTACTCACAGTATTTTGATGAAGAGGGAGGCAAACATAAATAATTCAATGAACCCTCATCCAATGCGGTCTTATTAGGGGATAATTTAATTCCTTCCCGACTCCAAATATTGTCAATCAGATTTCTCCATGGATCAACATCTTTCCCATGTTTACTTATTTGGTATATCCCTGTATACCTTTTCTTTCTAAAATGTTGTCCAACCTTTTTATGAAGATTTTTATTGTATCTGCCATACAAGCAGTCAAATTCTGGGCATTATTGAAATTCCTGCCCTCTGATTGGTTAAAATTCTCCAATCAGTAATGCCCAGAATTTTAGCTGCTTGCAAAGTGTTGATTTCAATGTGATTATTTCCAGCCAATCAGCTATCAGAACAGCTGAGACAGGGCAGGGGATTGGTCTAAAAGTAGGAAAAGCTCTGAGACAGGGTAGGGATTGGTTAAGAAGTATCAGCCACGGGTTGACTCCTCCCCCTCCCGAGCTGACTGAGATTTTCTGAGCAGATTCTTTTAAATTGGGGGGGTGAGGGGGGGTCTGCAAAGAAGTAAGTGGCTGTCTGCAGTTTGTTTGTGGCTGCAGTTTGTGTGTGAGGGTGTCAGTAGCAGTGTGTGCTGTTGTGTTGTATATCTGTGTAGAGGTGCTGTGTGTGTGTGTACTGCACCGACACACTTTATTCGAGCAAATACCCAGTATGTACCTGGCAGATACCTGGAATGCGCCGCTCCTCACCTCTGACAAGCCCCGTTACGTTTGCCTTCCCAGCCTGGGTTCATGCCTGGCTGACGGGCGGCTGATCTGTTAAATGATAATGATTAGGATTTAATAGGCTGCAATGCTTCGCGTGTCTACCAGATGGCATAAATTCATGAATTGTAATGCAGTATATATATATATACTGTGCAGTATTGCAGCCAGGGGGAATAAAATGCTTCAATCCCTGCCTGGAAAATAACCCAATGCACTCGGGCAGAAAACAGTCACAAACCTCAATACACCCGGGTATACCCGAATTCGTGGGACTAGCCGAGCTCGAATAAAGTGTGTCGCCAGTGTATAGAGCTCCAGTGTGTGTGTGTGTCAGTGTCAGCAGCAGTGTTTATGGGTGTAGCATGTGTGTGTAGCAGCAGTTTGTGTGTGTGTAGAGGTGCTGTGTATAGAGGTCAGTGTTGTGTGTGTGTGTATGTTGGGTGTGTAGAGGTGATGTGTTGTTTATAGAGGTGCAGTGTTGTGTGTGTGGGGTGTGTGTAGAGGTGCTGTGTTGTGCTGTGTTGTGTGTAGAGGTGGGGGGTGGGGCGGGGGGGAGAATACAAAGTTTAGTAAGTGGCTGCATTTTTATTGTGGCATGCAGTGTGTGTGTGTGTGTGTGTGTGTGTGTGTTGTGCTGTTGTATGTGTAGCAGCAGTTTGTGTGTGTAGAGCTTATGTGTGTGTGTGTGTGTGTGTGTGTATGTGTATAGAGCTACTGTGTGTGTGTGTGTGTGTGTGTGTGTGTGTGTGTGTGTGTGTGTGTGTGTGTGTATAGAGCTCCAGTGTGTGTGTGTGTGTGTGTATGTGTCAGTGTCAGTAGCAGTGTTATGGGTGTAGCGTGTGTGTGTAGCAGCAGAGTATGTGTGTGTAGAGCTGCTGTGGTGTGTGTGTGTGTGTGTGTGTGTGTGTGTGTGTGTGTGTGTGTGTGTGTAGAGCTACTGTGTGTGTGTGTATAGAGCTCCAGTGTGTGTGTGTGTGTATGTGTGTGTGTGTGTGTGTGTGTGTGTGTGTGTGTGTGTGTGTGTGTGTGTGTCAGTGTCAGCAGCAGTGTTTATGGGTGTAGCATGTGTGTGTAGCAGCAGAGTTTGTGTGTGTAGAGGTGCTGTGTTGTGTGTGTAGAGGTGCTGTGTTGTGTGTGTAGAGGGGCTGTGTTGTGTGTGTAGAGGAGGTGCTATGTTGTATGTAGAGGTGCTGTGTAATGTGTGGTGTGCTGTTGTGTGTGTGTGTAGGGGCGGCAGTGTGTGGATATAGATATCTGCAGTGTAAGCGTATATAGAGGTGGTTTCATGTATTTTCCATTTTATTTTAATAAAAAAATCTATTTAACTATACAAAAGTGTCTATTATTTATGAAATAAGCCTACATTTAGCCTATAATAGTAATAATCCCTTCAGAACAGGGCATTACTGGCCAATAATGCCCTGTTCTTCAGGGATTATTATTTAAGTAATTGAGAAGAAATAGATGCATGAATTAATTTGTGTGATACGCGTATTACCAATAAACTTGCATACGCACGTGAGTTTCTATGGAAACTGGTTGAAACACATATGAGTGTCATTTCTGTGCAGTACAGTTATTACAGGTACAGTACTAACAACAAAAAATTAGATGCATGAATTACATAACATTACCTGACAGTATCGCTGGATGTGTTTCCTGCCTGAACACTGTGCTGATGCTCATCAGCTCTCCAAACCTGCAAAACAAGAAATAAACAATTACTAAAATATGACTTTTGTGAAAGAATACAATCTTCTTCAACCAACATCTTTTTCTTGTTGTCTCTTTTACTGTAAAAGAAATGACACCGCTCAAACTTAAATATCAAATAGTATATAAAGAGAACCTGGTGTACGGGGAAATAACATATGAATACAACAGAAGAACGTGACAGAGGTCACAGCAGTGCCCTATTGATGCAATGAGACGATCCGCCAGCTAGCGTGTGGAAAATAGTAATTAAATAAATACATGATAAGAGGTGCATTAGAAATGTGTGCAGCTATGTCCATGTGCACGCAAAGCGCAACAAAAATATCCAAGGCTGGTGAATTATATACATACACACAGAGTGTCATATCCATGGCATATGGGATTTATTGCAGAACACACAAAATCCAAGGGGAGCATGGGGAGGAAACAAAGATAAATTTAAGTGCAGCAGAATAGCAATGTGGAAAAAACCTCCAAACGACTTGAGTCTAATAGATTGACTACTTACAAAATGTAAGAGTCAATATGACAGGGTTGACTCATAAGTCAGTTGTTGGTACGTGGTAAAGTTGTCATCTAGGTGGATCAGGTTCTCAGGAGGATGTGGCCCAATGTTGAGAGAAAGAAACTGGCATAGTGCAGATCAACCAAGGTAAAAAAGTTTTATGGCAATAAAAGTAATATACTCACAATCTAACAATAAAAAACGGCACATCACACTGCAATAGTGTAAGAAAGGGTAACTGCAGCCAGCTGGCTCACCATCCTGCAACGCTCCCCACTTCTCCGTCTCTGCCTCCGGTCAGCTGTGACACTGCTCCGGCTGGCGTCTGACGTCAGATCCGGGTCCGTCGCTAGGTAAGGGCTGGATCTTCCGAGACTCCTCTGCTGATGGCTCCGTTCTGGATGAGACTCCCACTCTACGCGTTTCGCCACATGTTAGCGTCGGCTTCGTCAGGAGTGTGGAGCCTCATGATACAAGGCAAACTTAAATAGCTTGGTGGTCTAATTGGTAATCAGGAACAAGCTGTTCCTTAAAGCGCTAATAGGGTGACTAATGATGTTGAAATCACTTTTACACAATACACTGGCATTAATGGGGTTAAAATCTCAAACTTGAGATGATAAAGATCATTAAAGGGGTACTATATCAATTCATGATGTATATATATACATATAAATGGTAGTGCAGTCAATGAGAAAATGGTGTCTCCATAGACAAAAAAAACAGCTGATTATGGAGATATACACAGATGAAAATTATATATATATATATATTTATATAAAGCATGATTCCTATGGATGCCCTTCTGTGCAAATGTACATACTGTACATATATATATATATATATATATATATATATATATATATATATATATATATATATATATACAGTGTTCGACAAACCTATACATTTGCTCGCCCCGGGCGAGTGGATTTAACATCGTGGTGAGCTCCTATTGGCCCAAGCAGCACACGTTTGGTACTAGGTGGCGAGTAGATTTTTTTGCGTGGCGAGTAGATTTTTTGGTGATTTGTCGACCACTGTGATACTCACTGAGTATCAAATATCTAATTTTGACAAGATTGCATCACATGTACAAAATAACTCTAACTGGACATAAAATCATAAATCTAAAATACAAATCTAAAATACAAAATACAATATATATGAGGCAGACTGGCAGAAAGTTATACAAATTAATTATAAAATCCTATAGTTGGATGGTGTTATTACATAAAATGGGGGAAATGTGGAAGTCTAAAAAGATAACACATGCTCACTAGATATACTCATCAATGGACTAATGCTAATACCTAAATTAAAACAGAATGCAAAGGCTAATACACAAGGAAAGAGGAGTTGGATGAGCAAAATCAAACACCTAAAGGGGAGACAAAACCAAAGTTAGAGACAAATTTAATTATTTCAAGAATGGCATAATGTCCAACTCCATATTAAGTCCCCTTGGAGTGAGACTTCCTAGACGGTGAATCCAAAAAGATTCCCTCCTCAGTAGCTCATTCTCTCTGTCCCCCCCTCGCCAATGTTGTTTGACTTGTTCTATGACTGTATAAGTCAGACCTGTAGAATCTCCTTGATGTACTGAGGAAAAATGATCAGACACACTATGAGTCTTTATTTGTCATTTGGCTGCTGAGGTGTTCCAGGATCCTAGTTCTAATAGGTCGAGCAGTCTTGCCCACGTATTGTAATTTACATGGGCACTCTAATAAATATATGACGTGGTCTGATCTACAGGTAAGGCTAGTTTTTATGTTGAAGCTTATATTTGTCACATTCGAGCAAAATTTAGCAATGTTTGAAGATTTGAACTGGCATGCCCTGCATGTTTTACACCCATAAAACCCCTTATTTTGACATAGCCAAGTGTTCTGGCTTGGGTTTCTTTGTCTTAATGCACTGGGTGCCAGTTTACTCTTCAAATTATCAGCTCTTCTAAACAGTACATTGGGTTTATCTGGAATTACACTTCCCAATATGGAATCATTTTTTAGAATATCCCAATGTTTATTGAGAATCTTTTGAATCTTTCTTGATTCCTTATTAAAACCTGTAATGAATGCAAAGTCTAACTGTTCTTTTTTCTCCTTAATTTTAGGCTTTAACAACTCGCTTCTATTTCTACTGTCTGCTTCTGCAATCGCTCTATCCAACAACCTCTCATCGTATTCCTTTTCCAAAAATCTTTGTTTAATAAAATCTGCCTGTTCTACAAATTGATCTTGATCTGTGCAATTTCTTTTGAGTCTACTGAATTTCCCCAGTGGCACATTATCCATCCACCGTGGTAAATGCCCACTGGTTCTCAAAATGTAATTGTTTTTATCAATTGGCTTAAAAAAGGTTTTAGTCTTAATTGTATTGTCCTCTATATAAATCTCAAGATCTAAAAAATTGATCTTATTGGTACTAAAAGTGCTTGTAAAATTCAAATTATGTGTTTGTGTTAATAAAATCAAAAAATGAATTTAACTCCTGTTCACCTCCCTTCCAAATTAAAAACACATCATCGATGAAACGGCTCCAGAGTACCAGGCCCGCCCAAGGTCCTTCCCCCAAGGGCCAGATGGTCTCCTCCTCCCAGACCGCCATGAAGAGGTTGGCGTAACTGTTGTTTGCGCCTGTGTTCACTTTACCACTATATGGGATTTATTGAACAGAGGGAAGCAGGTTAGTTTATGTAACTCGCCATGAGTACAGTATATTGTATTACAGACGAGCCAATGAGTATTCTAAAACTTGCCTTAAACCAGCCAGTTTACATGCTGGGTACATGCTGGGTACATTTCAGTGACATTTCTGCAGAGGCTAATGGCACATCGGATTAACACAGCAGGGGTTACTGGCAGTCCCATTCAGTTTGAATGGGACTGCCAGGGACCCCTGCTCTTAATCCGATGGGCCATTAGTCTGTCTGCAGAAATGTGTGAAATGTTGCAGCATGTATCCAGCATATACCCAGCATGTACCTGGGTCTTTTTGGAGATTGCCCCAGGTTTGTTTTAGAATAATCGTCGGCACTACAGTATATACTCCAAACTATTGTAAAATATTGGCTGCAGGTGTGATATCAACTGATGACATAAGGGTGGCGTAAGATTGTACTACACTATGTGGCCCGCCCCGAAGGAAAAAAACGGGTCTCTAAATTTATACTGTATCCCCATAGATCCCTTGTAATGTAGGAGTGTACTAACTTAGGCAACCCGCCCCATAGGACAAAACGGGTCACTAAGATTAGACTAAATCCCTGGATCCCACTAATCAGACTGAGAACCCATATCACATAGCAGCCAAACAATAGGATGGAATAACAAACATGGTGAATTTAGATGAACAAAGTGTAAATGAAACCCTCGTTCATACCATTAGGTGCAAGTGTTCCTAAAGTATGAATCCACCTGCATTCCCTGTAGTAGCTTACGATCCCAATCCCCATGCCTGGGGCCCCATGGAACATGCTCAATGCCTATAAAGCTAAGGGCATGAGTATTGCCCCCATGTTCGCTATTCACATCCCTGGCAACAGGTGTATCGTGATGGCTGCGTATTGAACCCAGATGTTCAAGGACCCTGATTGTAAGGGGTCTATGGGTTTCTCCAATGTACTGTTTCTTGCAAATACATTTTTTGATCGGAAAAGAGACTGTTTTTCTTGTGTCAAAATATTATCCCCTGAGGAAGACTGTAAAGTTGAAACGTGCGTAGGGTGAAGTTCTGCACTACTAAAGGACACTTTGTTGGAGGCATTCATATCGGAGACTGCATCATTCAGCCCAGTGGATGCTGTATCGGCAGTGGAGCAGAAGCTGCTGCTGTTTGGAGTGCTGTCTGTCCAATTGACCCAGGGTGGTCTGAATGCTCACCACAAAGATACTTATGTAAGTGCAATACTTTGTGTTTTTTTTTTTATAATAAAGCAATATTACACTATTTTTGCTTTTCTCTTTGTATATGCAAATTTCTCCTCCACCCTATGGAACATTGCCTGTGTTGATCTGGAGTAACTGTCTGGATGCAATCAAAGATGGTCACCTGTGTTGATTTGGAGTACCTGTCTGGATGTAACTAAAGTTGGTCACTTCTAATAACCACACTGCCTGAATATCACGTTAAACACGTGAGTGTCACTGTAACAGGGGAGTAATCCCTGTTCAAGTAATGTGCCTTTAATCTAGCAGTGTGGTGGTTAACTGCTGGTAGTCAATTAATAAACACCACCTGCCTGATCTAGATTGCTTACAAAAGCCTGTCTGTTGAGACAGGAAGGGACTCCTTAGCTCTGAATGAGAGCTGACCTTTGGAGAGACAGAGCAGTGTTCTTGAGTCTCATAGGAGAGACTGACCAAGAGAACACACATCTCTGGAGCTGACCGGTCTTGAGCTCTGCCCAGCATAGCTGATTGCAATACACCATATAAGACTTCTAAACCTGGATGCTGATATTTTCTGTGCACGCACGGGTGCGGTTCCAGGAGAGCAGAGAAGCTTACTCTACAGCAAGAAACAGATAAGACTTTCATTATTAAGAAACAAAAAGAAAACAGCGCACAACGCCAAATAGTGAAGTAAGTAGTTAGATCTACGAAACATGTTGGATGTATGAATGCCATAATTTTGCCTATATTCATCCTTTGGATCTGTATCACGATCAGCTTTTATTGGCTGCCACCGTGCTAACTGAGCAATTTCTGCGCCGGTAAGAGACTGTAAGGGACTCTCCTTCTTCCTCCCTATTGATTCCTCCATTGCCACGAGAACTGTGACGTCACTCCGCTACACCACGTGACGGAGCGGCATCGTGGCACGCTGTGTAAGCCCCTGCAGCTGCGGAAGTGTTTGCAGAGCAATTCCAACAGCTCTGGACTGCCCTAAGATCATAGCAGCTGGGAAAAGCAGCGAATCTACACAGGAGAGACGGGGGACTGTAGGGGAATTCCCCTGGAGGCAGTATATCGCCGGTTGAGGAGCGGTCCCACTAAGTGTCTGAATCTGCAGTATTACCAGGCTGCTTGAAAGGAATCCCCTTGTGAGCAGCGTCCTGCTGTGTGAGGAGTGCATGAAGGATCCCATGCCCCAGAACCATCATAGAGGCTCCTGCAGAGACAGCTGAGTGCCAGACCGTCCTGTTTTACAGCTACAGAGTGGTAACCAGTGTGATATGCACTAAATGCACATGTTATTTCTATCTGATGTACGCAGATTTATTACCCCTTTAACATTGTAATACATTCTATTACTTATTTCACTATTTGGCGTTGTGCGCTGTTTTCTTTTTGTTTCCATTTCTTAGAGTGTGTGGGGTGCTGAGCCACCCCTAATGTTTATAGCAGCAGACGCCCTTATCAACCACACGGTTATGTTATAATTTAATTATTTAATCACTTATTCACTGTGGTATTGTGGTTTACTTTATTTATATATGGTTTAGTCACTGCACTGTATTCAATTATAAGGAGATAGATAGTAGCGCACAGTTTATTTCTGTTTTTTCATTATTAAGAGACTGGTTATATCTGCTTATTTCATGCTATATGTTTTGGGGCTGCGAGACATGCTTTACTAAGGGAGATGTGAATTAATTGCATAGGATTTCACTAGAAATACTCCCAAGTGAATAGAAGCTTTGTTCCCCCCCCATGTTTGGATGATTTCCTGATGAAAAGGAAAAGGCACAATAAAGCCTATTATAATTTCACCTTATAAAGTCTCCAATTGTGTAGCTCTGTGAACGTCCGTCTACATATGGTGTCCGAAGTGGGACAGGAGGTGTCTTTGAAGTTAAAAAGGACCGGAGATTTTTATGTGAAATTTTTTGTTATGCTTTTTGCCTACAAGCAGTCTGAAAAAAAAAACCTCATGCAGCAGAGATCAGAGTTAAAGGGACACACCACTGAAACCACGCTGCACTGAAACTTACAAAAACCCAGAAGAGACTGCTGAAGTAGCTAAACCTTATTTTGCCTATCACAAAGTGTAATATGGTCATTGAAATAGGGGTTTTGCCTTTCAGCCATAGTCAGGGTTCAAGAAGTGAATCAGCCCCTAAAAAGGGATAGGTGTTTGTTATTTTCAAAAGTTTCGCTGAAGCAGTGAATACAGATGGTGACCCACGAGTGGTACTGATTTTGCAAATAAAGGTTACCACACCACATAGGGCTACCAGCTGTGAATGAAGTATATGCAGAAAAGTGTGAAAATTGATACAAGACTGTGCTGAAGCAGGGGAATTTTTAGCAAACAAATGCTGAGTGTAAAATTGCCCTATAGGGGAAAAAGTGATTTCTGAACTGTGTAAAAGGTTTTTCAAAACCAATTGCTGAATGTTGAGTCACCCTGCCGGGAATGAAAGAAATAGTCCACTGCAAAGAATGTTTTTTTTTCTGCAAGTAAAAAAGTCTGCCTATATATATCTTGGGAGCAAAAACAGACACCCAAAGTGTGAATGCCATAATACCCAAAGATGAGACTGAAAATTACTGAACTCAGGCAGAAAACCAAATTCTGTTGCTGAAGCGAAGAGTTTTACCTAGCAAGTAAATGGTGTAAAGCAAATATACTTTTTTACCTAGCAACTGCACATCTTGTATACCTGATAAGAGAAAATGCATGCACAGTACTGCTGATATTGTAAAACTTACCCAAGAAAGAAAAATTCTACAGAGATGCCTGTGAGAGCTACGACCTCTACAAGCAAAATAGGCCCACCTGTAGGACTACCACAATTGGTGGTTCTAGTAAATACAGTGGCAACAGCTGCAATAGCGCCTCCTGAGGTCAGGAAGAAAATTACACCTGATAGCCTAAAAATGGAGGACAAGATGAAGCGTTCCTGTAATGAACCCTACCCCATGGAAGAGTGGCCCTTCCAGTCCAATAAAGAGGAAGACATCTCTTATGGGTAACCCGAACCGAGTCACACCCACAAAATACTCAGAGAATGGTGGGGGTGCTTGAACTCGGCACGAACAGAAAAGACCGCTCCCTTTGATGACGAATATGATCAGCAGGAGACAGAGCGGGAGCAGCAGATCACCCAATATTTCTGTCAGCTAAAGCAACTGCAAGAAAAGCCTGGCGTATATAATGAAGCTGCTAAAATTTCAATTGAAGATGGAGACCCCAATATCCCTGAAGGGACGGTGTCATCCAAATCAAAAAGGCGGAAAAAGAAAAAGTAAAGCAGTTCTTCACTTACCGTGGAAGGAACAGACACGTCCACAGATCCTGTGGAGGAAAAGGGGGGCCGAGTTGCCCTGCAGCCTAGAGAAAATGGAGAATTCGTCCCGCGGTTAACCGAATATCCAGAGGGCCCAAGGCAGAAGTCGTGTACCCCAAAGAAGTGTCTGTCCGGTGCCAACAGTGAGGAACCCTCAACCAGTCATCCCAGGGAAGTGGAGCCGGAACCAGTGAGTGACAATCCCTTGACCAGCCCTGAAGATGCCCTGAAAATTGCCAGGCGTGACTGTGATCTACTTCGAGAACAATTGAAACTTGAGAGAGCAGATAACACAGAGCTACAGAAAAATAGCGTGAGGCTACAAAAAGATGTGTTCACAATTTACTCTTTAGCTAGGACAGAATTGGACGATCTCAAGACTGAGCTAGATACTGCAAAGGCTACTATTTCTGCCATGGATGAAAAGCAGAGCCAATCTGATAAAATGGTGGCTACGCTAAAGCGGAAGTATGAGGAGGCACTGAAGCAAATGACAGTCTTCCAGCAAGAGGTTCACACTCTTCGTATAGAGCTGAATGCCTCACAACAGGAGGTCAACAGTGTCCGGATAGAAGTGGACGTATCTCAGAAAGAGGTTCATACACTCCGCAGAGCACTTGATGCCTCACATCATGAGACCAACAGCTGCCGCACAGACCTGGAAGTTTCCAGAAAGGAACTACACAGTCTCACTGAGGAGCTGGACATTGCTAAAGAAACTATTGGTAATCTTGATACAGATCTCAAAGTCTCTCAGAAGGAGCTTCAGACCCTCAACCTAGAGAAGGAAGTCTCACGCCAGGAGAGTGTCATTCTCAAAGCAGATGTGCGTAAATGGGAGGACTGCAAAGAAGCCCTGAAGAATACAGAGACTGAAAAAAGAGAAAATTCAAGATTAAAAAGAGAAAACTTAAAACTGAAAGAAGAAAATTTTCAGTTGACAGAAGAAGTCAAGGAAAAGTTTGACGCAGAGCACCAACTGCAGAACCAACTGCAAGGTCTGCGTACACACCTCCAGTATGCTGAGGAGAAGCAGCAAACGCTGCAGGAAGAAAAGCTGCAGGCTGCTAAAGAAATTCAAGTGCTGCAGGAACATCTGATGACCCAGTATGTCCCCGCAAAGCAGCATGAGAAACTGAAGGCTACCCTGAGCATTACCAAAGCAACGCTAAAAGCCAAGCTTAGAACCCAGGTGACGCGGCTCAAAAGGGAGCACAAGAAGGTCCAGAAATCGAAACAAGTAACTGTGGCCCAATCAAAGAAGTTCATAGTGCTTCACAATGCAATAAAAATGTGGAGGCAAGCTCAGAGAAAGCAAAGCAAGCAGATAAATTCCCTGAGAAGAGACTTGCAAGACGCACTCAAAAAACAGGGATCTCTCGCGGATGAGATTACAGTCCTACAAGGACAAGTATTGACCCTGACTAAGCGTCAGTATCCCACAGCCTCAAAAACCCATGAAGACAAGGGTACAGTGAGAGCTGGGAATACCGCTCATCTGAAAGACAAGGTTGCAAAATTTGAACCACCTAAACAAGCACTAGCAAAACCTTCAGCCACCCAGCAGGCAACAAAAGAAGGTACACGTGCTGAATTAAAACCAGAAGAATCCTTAGCTGATGAAGCTGAAAAGATGGCACATTCTCTGGTAGTGGGTGTGGAATTGCAACTTAATCTAAAAGGGGCTGAACTAGCAACCCCATTGAGTGGGAAAAGGGCAGAGCGACAGCTTCAAGAGCGGAAAACTCAAAGGGCTGTTTTTAAACGCTCTGCAACTGCTGCCATACAGTATGCCTACAATAAGACGAGCACCCGACGTGATGGAAATCTCATGACCGCGCACGTAGAAAAAAGACTATACTTGGAGAAAATCCTCCTCGAGCGACTGAGGGGTGCTGATCTCAAACACCTTCATGAGAAGACACGAATAAACTGGAGAAAGGGCTCCAATCCCAACAGGACTGAGGGTTCTCTTCCTCCATCCACTCTCATTCAAGTCACTGAGATATCTAGAATGAGAGTGGAAGGATGGGCTTTGGCCGTGGCAAGCCCGAGCTTCCCACAAACAGGGGCGGTATGTAACAGGGGAGTAATCCCTGTTCAAGTAATGTGCCTTTAATCTAGCAGTGTGGTGGTTAACTGCTGGTAGTCAATTAATAAACACCACCTGCCTGATCTAGATTGCTTACAAAAGCCTGTCTGTTGAGACAGGAAGGGACTCCTTAGCTGTGAATGAGAGCTGACATCTGGAGAGACAGAGCAGTGTTCTTGAGTCTCCTAGGAGAGACTGACCAAGAGAACACACATCTCTGGAGCTGACCGGTCTTGACCCTCCCCCCTCCCCCACCACCCTCACAAAGCCAAGCAAAAGGCATTTGACTTGTTATTCACACATCCCCCAGGCCATGAAACCTTCCTTTATAACGAAAGATGCATTATCTTTGAGCCTTTGATTCTTGGCTGAGAAATTTCTTTGCCTGGTTTCACACGCATGCCATAGGTGATAAGTACTGCATTGTGATTTCTCAAGAATTACTTCACTGCCAATGTGACTTTAGACAAAGACGGACTAATTTAGTTGCACCTTCCCACCCACCCCCGCCCCCCACATTCAAACACAAAGACACATAATATTTCAGGCTTTGGCTATTGTGGTTTTTAATTCCTAGGAATTTAGTGACTCACCTCACCCGGTGTAAACAACCGTGGATTTATTTTCTCATTGAGGGAGAGGGAGATTAGGACAAACTATTGACTGTTATTACAGATGCAGCCACCAGTATTAGATCACTTGCCTTGGAAA
The DNA here is from genome assembly GCF_040206685.1 of Ascaphus truei. Taxonomy (NCBI): domain Eukaryota; kingdom Metazoa; phylum Chordata; class Amphibia; order Anura; family Ascaphidae; genus Ascaphus; species Ascaphus truei. The sequence continues at coordinate 394,647,307 of NC_134483.1, forward strand.
ATCTGGGGCAAGATCACAGTAAATGCCTCAATGTGCCTCAACATTTCTGTGAGATTCCTAATGGCCCATCAGATTAACAAAGTGGGGGGTCCCTGCAGTCCCATTCAAACTGAGTGGGACTGCAGGGACCCCTGCTGTGTTAATTAGATGGGCCATTGCGAATCTCACAGAAATGTTGAGGCATGTTGAGGCATTTACTGTTAGATACTTTAGTTTTTACCCAGGCAAGTGATCTAATACTGGTGGCTGCATCGGTATGCACACAGTACAATAAGTTTGCACATCCCCACCCCTTCCAGTAGTGCAGCATCTCCTGAGAAAGAAAAAAAATTGCTGCAGGATTAGTGAATTGGAGGCCATAACTTTTTAACTCTATTGACAGCCACACAAAACGAATAAACTATAACTTACCGTACCTGTATACTAAATGAATTTTTAGAAATAGGTAATACACACATGTCTTAAAACAAATACTGTATACTGTATAATATATACAAATTGGAGAGTAAATGCAGACTTAAAATTGTTAACGTTCAATTACTTTTAATATACAGTAAGGCTAATATTAAAACAGGTTATTTTCAGTACCATACTTTCCTGTACTATACTTACTGTACCTGTACTTACCTTACTACAGTACAGTACAGTACCTTACTACATGCCGGTGGCATACCCATTACGCTCTTAAAGAATGGGCAAAACGCTACTAATATGGTTCAATATAGTTGTACAGTGAGTATGTCATTCCAGAAACTCTTTATTCCATTTATTAATTCCTCCTTGCTGGACGGTTTAACAACCTTTCTTATATGATCTTTCAGCGCAAGCCACACCAGTTCTAAGGTGTTCAAATCAAGTGATCTGGAATGGGAGTGGAAAAAAATGGGGAATTAGTTGATTAGTAGATAAAAACAGTTTAAACAAGGAGAAAGAGTTACTGTTCACTGGAGCACTTACTCCGGTGGCATCTTAACCCAGTTGATCCCGCTCGCAAGAATATATTAATGAGAGGCTGTATGTTTAGGGTCATTGTCCTGGAAGAAGTGGTGACCACCAGATGGGAAATCATGCCTAATGTATTTAACAATACAGGCGACAATTTTCTCTTGGAAAAATTGTTTAACCATGATTCCTGGACCAAGAGAAGAAAAAATTATGAAAAAGCTGAACATTAGGGTACACAATACACTACAGTGTACAGTGCATAAGGCTACAGCATGTGACTTTGTGCATTATTTTACCCTCAAAGATAATTATGCATCCTGGTCCACATCTAGAGATCGCACCCCACACATGCATCTTCACGGGGTGCTTGGGACGCGGCTTCAGAGATAGGCGTCCTTTTTTGCGGAATGCAAAAGTGGCAAATCTCTCAAGAGCTACAGTTGTCTCGTCAGAAAAGATGATACACTGAAAAGTCTCACCACTTTTGATCCATGCCCATGCTTTGTCCACTCTTTTTACCTTGTTGGCATCCCTTATCATTGGATAAGCTCTGTAGTGACAAGGAAGAATTTTTCAGGTACAGTAAAACCACACTTTTACATACAGTACAGTAGTGTACAGTGCAAAAATTTGCCTGTACTGTCCTAACTAAGGCAAATCTGTTATTTCTCTGCTGCATACTATTGCATATTTTACTACCTACTATTTTAGAGTAATAAAAGCAGCAAGAGAAAAAAAAACATTTTATATTTACTTCTATACGTAGTACAGTAATTTTTTGGCTTGCAAAGAAAACAAGTAACAAAAAATGCATTTTGATATGCAAGAAGCTTATACATGTAATATAGTAATTACAGAATGAAAACATAAATACTTACTCTGTTGTGACTGGGGGATTTCACTTTACACTTTTTCTCTGACCATGGGTATGATAGCTGACAGTGCTATTTTATTTTTTCCTTTATTATCCTGTACAAATACATTTTTTAATTTTTTAAATATACTTTTTGGTGTGTTCATGTTTTTACTGTCTAGACACTTACAGTAGTAATATAACTAAAGTTCTAAAGGCATTTAAATATGTAAAAATATGTCATTGATATACCGTACAGAATACAGTATGAACAAAATACTATATAAATCTAGAAACTAAAAGTGTTTTTAACTATTTAATAGAGTAACAGCAATACTGTACTACTGTCTAGCAGATACAGTATCTAGCGGCTCTGAGGAAATGCTCTGTATCTTACTGTACAGTAATTTAATTAGCAATATAATGATACGCATACGCAGAAATGTGATGACACGCATATGCTTTTCAACAAATTCCAATTTGCCATACACGCATATGCAGAAATGTCATGACACGCATTTCAACAAGGTTCCTATTTGACATACACGCATGCACAGAAATGTGATGACACGCATATGCATTTCAACAAGGGTCCAATTTGACATACACACATGCAAAGTAAAAATATTTTACATTCGGAAGAGGAGGCAACGTTGTATTTTGTATTATTATTATTTTTCCTTTATTATCCTGTACAAATAAAAATGTTCATTCTTTAAATATACTTTTTGGTGTTTTCATATTTTTACTGTCTAGACACTTACAGTAGTACTATACCTAAAGTTCTAAAGGCATTTACACATATTAAAAAGGTGTCATTAATATACTGTACATACAGAATACTATATAAATCTAGAAACTAAAAGTGTTTTTTACTATTTTGGTACACCAACAGCAGTACTGTACTACTGTCTAGCATAGTGTTTCCCAACTCCAGTCCTCAGGGAACCCCAACAGGTCAGGTCTTAAGGATATCCCTGCTCCAGCACAGGTGGCTCAGTCAAAATGACTAAGCCGCTGATTGACCCACCTGTGCTGGAGCAGGGATATCCTTAAGATATTCTTCCCAGAGGACTAGAGTTGGGAAACACTGGTCTAGCACAGCAGTACGCAAAGTGGGGGGGACACGTTGGATTTTTTTGGGGGGGAGCGGACCCTTGCAGATGCCCAGCGCTCTTTCCCGTGGCATTTAATTAAATGCTGGGGGATCGTGTGAGGCCTCTGCAACACTAAACACTTACCATGTTTCAGACGCTGTGACACATCGCCATGGCAACGCGGTGTCATAAGACACCACGTTGTCATGCGTGGTGATGTCACATGGCCATCTCCATAGAAACGGGGTCACGTGATGTCATGTGACCCCGTGGTGTCAGTTGACGCTGCAAACAAGGTGAGGGAAGGGCGCAGGAGCGAGTGGGAGCTGGCAAGGGGGTGCAGCTCAAAAAGTTTGCGCTCCCCTGGTCTAGCAGATGCAGTATATAGCGACTTTGTGCGGAAATCCACTGTATCTTACTGTACAGTAATTTAATTAGGAACATAATGACACAAGCGCAGAAATGTGATGACACCCTGAATATATGCGTGTCAATAAGGTTCCAATTTGCCATACACGCAGGCGCAGAAATGTGATGACACGCATATGCGTTTCAACAAGGTTCCGGTTTGACATACACGCATGCGCGGAATACATATTTTACATTCGGATAAAGTGGCGACGTATTTTTCATTTTAACTTTATTATCCTGTTCAAATAAAATATGTAATTCATTAAAAATACATTTATTGTGTGTGTTCATATTTTTAACCTTTACATTACAATTACACACACTTGAAGTACTGTACGGAAATAAAAGACAGGTTGCATTGCAATTATATTTTTAAGACAACAACTCGCAATCGCCCACTTGAGTTTCTCAACGGTATTGCAGACAACGCTACAATACAATTTCTGCACTTGATCAAAACACTAGTAAACTCGCATCTTAATGCGGGAAAATTTCAAGAAATCACGCACCATGACCGGGTATGCAAAAAGAATACAACCCATGAAATGTTCAGATAACGGCCGCTGCATCTGTACAAAAAAAATCAAAGGTGGCGCTCGACGTAAGTGATAATACAATAAGTATTAAGTAAGAGTCTTAGAATGAGGAACTCTAGTGCACAAAATGATAAGCAGTGTCTAGTACTAACACGGCAGTGAAATATCAATATATCATGATCAAAACATTAAATGTGTTAAAGAGATAATTGATGATGGATAGAGTGCAATAAAAAACACAATACAGTATACTCCTCCGCTCAGACCCTGAACCCGGATATGTTTCAAGATATTCACAATGACTCATTACCACAAAACAGGGGAGCGGGGGACATGTACCAAGGAGAAAAAGAAGAGAATGGCATAGAGCACTAACGCAGGATAAGGGAATACGGTCCAAAGGGTCCAGAGAGGAGCACAGCGGATGTGTGGAAAAACGGGGGCTACAAACCAGCAAAAACCTTTATTCCATGGTGAGTGAGGGGTACAAAGAACACTGTCGCGTTTCAGGAGACAATCCCTTTGTCAAAGAGTACTTACTCTTTGACAAAGGGATTGTCTCCCGAAATGCGTCAGAGTGTTCTTTGTACCCCTCACTCACCATGGAATAAAGTTTTTTTTAAACGTTTTTGCTGGTTTGTAGCCCCCGTTTCTCCACACACAGCTGTGCTCCGCTCTGGACCCTTTGGACTGTCTTCCCTTACTACTATTGACGTGATGCATGCATCCGGATGAGCTGCTATCAAAGTGAGTAACCCATTCTCTTTATTTATTGAGGACTCTATGACCATTACATAGTGCTACTCCAGGATCGTAGTCCCAGTGGCATCACAGACATGACAATGATCATTGATACATAGGTCTGTCTTTATCACAGGGATATACTTTCCACATATACAGGAGTTATATGCACCGGTCTCATGAGTCTCACGAAGCTTTAATTAGAGCTCTATCCCATCTCAAGTGCTTATTCATATCAGAACTTTTTACGTCACTGTCCATCTTTTACTGAGCCCTGATATTTGGGACTAGTTCCCTTTAACTCTGCCTAACGCAGGATAAATGGCTCAGGGCCTAGCTGGGGCCTAGGGGCAAGGCCTAGCCCACAATAATAATAAAACCTATAGAACTGCACCTAAACCCCCAAACTGTAAAATTAAAAGCAATAGGCAATCAATCAATTACCTAAATAAAACCACTAACTAACAATCAATTAAAGATATAAAACAAGAAAAATCCAATTGAAAAACCTGTAAAAATAAAGGTACATACATTCAATATTGATCTTACCTTTAGAAGATGTCATTTAATTGTTATTCATTTGGATTCAATAACGGGTTCTCCTTCAATTCAATTAACGTGAATCAGCTCCATGGACCCCGAGGAACACACAGGTATTCACGCCAACACCCGGGGAGCCCGGCCAGCCTCTTGTATTAATTGTGTGCATGGAAAAACAATAACAATTATTTTATTCATGGCTCCATCTCTTTTGTGCTAGCCTTTAGCTGGTGAAAAGAAATGCTGATTTTTTTTCTGTATGATACACTTATCACAGCTTTGTGAATAGCGCAGACTGGAAAATGGTTTGCCATTTTTTGCCTGATCAGACAACTTTTTTATCACATACTTTTTTTTGGACAAAATTGCGTCACTGCACTGTTATCACTGCTTTGTGAATAGCGCAGCAGGCAAGATCGCACCTAAAGGGCATTTATCTCACTTAAAAGAAGTTATCACTGCTTAGTGCACAGCCCCCTATGTTTCTACTTCCATTTTATAACAAAGTGATATTTTCTCACTTTTTATTATTTCCCTTTATAGTTACAGTATCTTAAAGTTTATTTATATACTTAAAAAAAAACATTTTGAAACTCTGTATTCACATATTATTTCGAATTATGAAGAACAGTTTCCCTCTTTGCTACTGACAATGAAAGTAGAGGACGAATAAAGAGCATACTTTGTCTTCACAATTTATTTAACTATAATTTATTCATTGTCTTTGAATGTAGGAGAAAGCAGCTGGTAAGAATAACATAATTATGATTCATAACTATTGAAATGATAATTCTGCCAGGTCACTTCAATGAGCAAAGCTTAAAAGAAACCTCTTGGCTGGAAGCCTTCTATTTTACTAAGGAAAATGTAAAACATTTTGTTTCTGATATTTAAAAACGCAGATGGCCAACGCCTGAAAATGATAAAATATATTATTTATTTACGATTTAAGTCTGCAAAAAGTTAGCTAGAGGACGTTTCTATTAAGGATATTTGTGGTAATTCATTAATATATTGATCAGTAATTCACATATGTATAAAATAAATGTCTCTAAAAAGGAAGGTCTGTGAGTGTCTGACTGTAAAATATCTATATGTCATTTTTAAGTACATAAAATGTGTCAAAATAAGAATAGTGTACAATAGTTTCAGTGTAAGAATAAAACAATTTCCAACCCTTAAGATTATTACGGTATAATAAATCTTGCAGGGAAAAGATCCGGAGGTGCTTTTCTGCTCTGCTGCTTTCTTCATAGACAACCCAGCAGCTTCTCCCAAAATAATGCCCATCCATAGAAAAGAAAACAAAAAAAGAGTGAGAAAAAAAAGCTATAGGGGCCTATTCTACAGTGGTAGCTTTGATAACTACCTCATCGAGCTTTTTGTGCATTTCCCATACTATTTGGCAAGGTTGCAATTCTGAAAGCGCCGGTGACCTGCCAAACTCGTACGGGAAGTGCATCTCCCCAAGCGGTAGCGCTGTGGCTCAAACACACTGAGCAGGAGCTGAAAAATATCTCCAATTTTTTAATAAAATCACCCTATATTAGTAGCTCAGATGAGAACGTCGAGGCTCTCACCTAGTGAGCTACTCCTCAATTACATCTGGGATGGAATTTGCGGAAGGATTTAGATTTTTTTTTTTAAATCCTGCATCACACAAAGAAAACAGAGAGAGCGCACAGAGTATAAGGTATATAAATTTATATATTTAAAAAGTCCCACTAGGTGGACAACAACAATTACAATAATAATAAAAACAACTTACAAACTAGCTAAAGGATTGCAGAGGTTCTTTTTCCCCTACAAGTACCCCGAATGAGTTCGAACTATACATCGATCTACAAAAATATTTGAGGAAGCTTACCCTACATAGACCTTTTTCTGGTACTTATAACAAATTAAATATTGGTGGAATCAATTATTAGTTCCCACAGAAGTACTTGACAATTCCCTGGATAAGTGGGTTTTTGAGGATTTGGAAAGGTTGTTTAAAGAAAACATGCCAGATTTAGCTGGATCTAAAACCATATCCCACTCGGGCTATAAACCCAAATCCATATTTTATTCCCATTATTCAAAAGGACACTATGTTGAACTTTTTGGGAAACTACTGGAAAAAGAGATTCAACATATGTAAAAACCAAATATCCAAAAAACATAAACGGTGCTATTTACTGTAAATCAATGTGCGACACAGGCCCTAAAATAACTAGTCAAACCTGGATATAGTACTCTGAGTGGCTGACAAGGGGGGAGCAGTGGTTATCCAAGGTAGGAGGGATTACTGCACTGAAGCAGAAAGATTATTGTCGGATACATCCGCCTATCAAAAATTAAGAAAGGATCTCACCAGTGACTTTCTTAAACTTATAAAATGTCTACTTGGTCAAGTACGTAGAGATGGCATTTTGAATAGATTTGAATTTGATTTTTTTGTATGTTTCTTCAGCCATACAGTAGTTCCCATCTTTAATCATATCCCCAAAATTCATAAATCTCTCACCAATCCCCCTGGTCACCCCATAATATCAGGTATCAATTCTTTAACTTCCAACCTTTCACAATACCTTGAATATTATTTAAAGCCACTGGTTTCAGTTTTACCTTCACATTTGAAAGATACAGCAGTAATTCAAATGCTGGAGAATGTGATATGGAAAACAGGCTATCGAATGGTGACCTTAGGTGTCCAAGCATTTTATAAAAGTATTCCCCATGTGGAAGGGTGCATAGCTATCAAGCATTTCTTGGAAATAAGTGATCTACCATCTAATCAAATCAAATACATTTTAGACTCAATTGACTTTATTCACACAATTATTTTCTGTTTGAAGCTAATTATTATTTGCAGACACTAGGCACCGCTATGGGCGCAAAATTTGCTCCATCATTCGCAAACTTATATATAGGATGGAGTCCCAAATGGTCAACAGTGTACCACCACACACACTGACTCTAAAAAAAATATCAAACAAGGAATATGCCAAAATGGAAATGTAATATGAAGACAAAAATATATAATAATTTGTAACAATGTCACACATGCGGGCAATAAAAATTGACCCTAAATAAAGTGGTGCGGGGAAAACACATGGGAAGGAAAAAAAGAACAAGGAAAACCACAATGGGAAAAGGTGTGGGGGGAAACAAAAATGGAGGAGGGTAATTAGGGGGGCAATGTTTCGGAGTGAAGACCCCTTCCCCAGGCCAGTTCCCTCAGGTCCAGAAGGACCAAAGATACTTTCCTAGACCCTGCGTCCCCAACAGACTATGCAAAACCAAAAACAAGGAAAATACCGAAATAAATGAAAAAAGCACAGGCTCAGTAAATAATGTCCAGATCCAACAAAAGGATGTAAGCTGCTGCGCAAAAAATATATAGTCAAACCGTAAAGTCCTTAGACTGTGAAGCAAAAATGACAATTCTCTCTCTGTCTCCTGCTGCTAGGGAATGCTGAATGAGTCCACAAGTCTCCAGAGAAGATAACAGCACGGACTGATTATGTCATCAGTGGGCATATACCCAGATCGTTCGCTTCCATAGGCAGGAATCCAAGTCATGTGACTGCATAGCTGCAGCATTATCACGAGTGTTCGGACATCTGAATTCCAACAACTGATGATCCTGAGTAGCTTAATTGAGCCAAACCCCAAAGCAGTGAACATTGTGCGAGCCCCAAGGTCTGAATGCACATGTCATGACTCCAATCACTAGCTGATGCGTCCGCCGTTGTTATGACGACCGTCATGTATCCACATAGTCAGAAAATGCTGCAAACAGATTGTGGAGAGGAGCTGATGGCCAAAGATGTCTCCAATGGACAAGGGTACTCCAAAGAGAAAAAGCAAGAATACAAACAGTGATTAATAAACAAACCATAAAAAATAAATAAACATTAAACTTGATGAAATGAGTGTGATACTTATGTATAAAAAGGGTCAGTATATACCAAATGTAGCCCAGTAAATATGAACAATGTGTGTCTGTGTCTAAGTGAATCTATGGATTATTCATAGAGGCTCTCAACCTTCACATAAATGAAATAGAGATGTCCTGGGATTGAGGTGGATGGAGACGACTGCGACCGAAAGAAGGATCACTACAAAAAGCTGATCCTGAGATTATTATTTAACCAGCTGATAAGGGCGGTGCAATAGTCGTAATGAATAGATGTGACTATAGGTCTGAAATCTTTAGACAACTTGAAGACTCTAATAGTTCTAAGAAGTTAGCTCAGAATCCTACCCCAGAAGTTGCATAGAAGATTTTACATGTAATTACCTTGGCACATGAGGGCGGCGTAATATCTAAAAAAACAAAAAGACTTCCTTATAAAAAAGGATCCCATAATGCCTGTCCTATACACGTTGCCAAAAATCCCCAAAAATCTAATGGCTCCCCTCACCCCCTTGTAGACCCATCGTTGCTGGCACTGAATCAATCTTTCAGCCATGTGCTATTTTCTTAGATAAACTACTCAGACCTTTTGTGACCAGCTCTAAATCGTATATACAAAATACCTTTCATTTTCTTAGGAGAATTCAATCTATGCCTTTACTGACAGATGAGACTTTATTGGTCACGCTAGTTGTAAACAGTCTCTACACATCTATTCCCCATGTGGCAGGGTTTGCTGCAGTTAAGGAGACTCTTAATCTAGGAGAATTGTATACACCTATGGAGCGCATGTTAATTATCGACTTGTTGGTTATTATTCTACATGAGAATTTTTTTCTTGTTTGAAGACACACTGTGTGCAAGTTCAAGGTACAGCAATGTGTTCCAATGTCGCACCCACATACGCCAAAATCTACATGGCCAGGTTTGAAGAGGAGCATGTCTTGTATCATCCTCAGTTTATTGTCCATGGGTATATGTGGGTGCGCTACATTGATGCCATGTTCGTAATTGGCAAGGGAATGATGCATCATTACTTAGCTTAATTTCTAACATTAATAGTGCTCGAAGTACCATCAGCTTTACGTGCATTCAAAATACCACTGCTATTCATTTTCTAGACACCACTACTAGGAGTGTGGACCATAAACTGGAATCAGGCATTTTTACCAAGGTGTGGAGAAACTTGTGGGGAGCGCAGGTATCACCATAAACATGTAAGGGAAAAGAATAATAATAAAATTGTGTGGTATGTCTAAATAAACACAGCAACCTAAGCAGGAATCATGAATGGGAACTCACATTCTCCCAGTGGTAATACAGCCTTTGAATAGCAATAGATGCAGTGGGTAGATTCAGTAATGTGCAGGGGGGTCTTGCTTGTACACACTCCCTGATGGTGGCAGGACGAACCCTCAATGGAAAGGAAATAAAGACAATTCTAGTGCAACACTGTATGTTCACTATGGATATATTGAAAAAGGCAATTGATATTGCACTTACATGATCAACATGTGCTTAGACACGTAAAAATTGATGCGCAGCATAGGTGTACTCCAACCACCCCACTCCCGAGGTCGCGTCGCGTCACTTCCGGTGAAACATCATGTGCGCATCGACCTTTGAGACCATTTATGATACCATTCGTTTCTACTTTTACTACACAAAGTGAATGGAGTAATGAGGCGGTGCAGCTGCCTGGGCAGAAGTGTAAACCGGACTGCTCTCTTCACGTACAAAAATGTTTTAATGCAACATAAAAACAGCAAGTCACCTCTTACGTGTTTCACGTGGCTAGCCGCGCTTTATCAAAGAGTACAACACATTGACAAACCAAAATACCTAAATACCCACAAAGCCCCTGATCCGTGACAAATCGGTACTTAGAGAACAAGAAACGCCCCACACCTGAGGTATCTGTAACCGCCTCTATTCTCAATCACAGCAAACAAAAAAGATCGATGTGACTGCCGCTCCAGCGGACAAGAATAGAACATAACTCCTCCTCCTACACGTTTCACGCCCACTGTGGCTCTTTTTCAAGGAGTCCTCGAAAAAGTGCCACAGTGGGCGTGAAACGCGTGGGAGGAGGAGTTATGTTCTATTCTTGTCTGCTTTTTATGTAGCTCAATAAATGGATTTTAACTTCTACTAGCTTGTGAGTTTCCACTATTTTTCTCTTGGAGCGGCAGTCACATTCATCTTTTTTGTTTGCTCAAGTTATCCTGATCGACGGACGCCATTGGGGGATAAGAAGGTGAGCCTGCATGTAATCATTCAACCTGACTCACCACAGCAGGAGGAGAGGCAAGGCGGTGTTACATCGTGAGTACGTGACTCCACACCACAACTGGCAGGAGACGCGGGGAGAGGACTCGCATAGCATTTTAGAGGGGTACACATTTAAGTTGGTACCGCTCACTCCGTGTAAGTACCTTGCTATTTTGCCTCATTATATCTTCATCTACCCCCATTCAACGTCTCTTCATCTCCCAGCACTTTAATTATCACTTCCATAACCCGTTACGAGCTCTGCTTTTTATATATTATTAATCTATACTCATTACCCGTAACTACATTTCTTGAGCTGATATTCGTTTTTTTCTTTTCATATTCTCAATCACAGGTGGGGGATGTGCAACATGGAGCAGAGAAGCTGTGGATTCACAAATTAAACAAACAAAACTGGGCAAAGGATAGTGAAAATGATACCTTTAAATAGACCTGAACAAATAGAAATCTATTTTGAACAGCTTGTAACACTATCCCAAGTCCAGCATAAACCATATAAAAACATAAATCAATACTAAAAATAAAAACAACACTTTGCTGAAATATAAATCCTAAATGAAATAATGCTATAATAGCAAATAATCTGCAACAGCACACGATATAGAGAAATCATATTGACCACAGAATTGATCAGAACCTGCAAATAATTTATTATTAATAATTGAAAAAATAATTATATATATATATATATATATATATATATATATATATATATATATAAATATAGAGAAGAGACATACAGCGCAGAACTACACAATATGTTAAGTGGAGGGGAGCCCCTGACGAAGCCCTAAGTGGAGAAACGTAGGGCCAGCACTTTCCACAGCAGTAGAGGAGACACGCCGAGCATCCGAGCAGAGAGGGATTCTCTAGAGCTACGGCGGTGATTCCTTGCATTGAAGGTGACTAACTCTCGCGAGAGCCGAGCCGCGTCATACCGCGCCGCGTCACGTGATGCGGAAGTGATTGCGAAGAGAAGGACTGGTAATCGGCGCCTCAGTACACGAGTGTGAGAGACTCGTAAATCACTCTCTACTGCTTGATACCTACTCACCAAATGTGAGTTGATTACTTGTTTTTACTGTATTTTATTAGATTAAAAAGGTTTTACACATATACTGTCCCTTCCTTTACTACCTCCCCCCCTACCCCCCCTCCTCCTCCATCCCCCCCCTCCTTGTGAGATCCATCCATAGAGATGGGCTGCTTCCAGAGACCCCCTGTGACCACTGTAGCCAGCTGCTGTGTTCCTGCGGAAGAAATCCCAGAGATCCAGAGGCCAAAAAGAAGAGCTGCAGTAGCTGTGTTCGTGAGTCTCATAGAGGATTACAGGCTTTAAAACAACCTACCTGAGTAAGCGCATCTCTTACCATCATATAGTCTGTGTAATACTTGATATACTGCCCTATGATCCTTATTTGTGTTTCTTCTTTCCCTGTCTGATTTGCGCCTAGGTCACTCTTCTACACACACACATATATATATATATATATATATATATATATATATATATATATATATATATATATATATATATAGACATGTGGTGACCAGGGGATCCTGATAGCCAAAAGAAGACAGCACACTGCAGAGTTGGTATCAAAAAAAGTGTATTACGTGACACAGGGCCGCCAACGTTTCGGTCCTCCCAACGGGACTTTCCTCAGGGCAGTGCACCTCAGACTGACACAAGCACCCATATATACCCCTTAAAACATACTAAAAAACACCTGAAAACAATCATGAAAATCCAAATTGCAATCCCAGATACAACCCACATTGCATAACAGCCAATCCAACATACTGACACTGGTTAGCACCAATGGAACAGCCTGATCTAAACCCATGTATAATTGGTCACATGTTAAATCCATGCTATCAACATAGTGACGTCACAGTACATTCTGTTTATGTCTAAGTAACCATGACTACATACTGCATACCATTACATTTACATGCACATAAATATATATATAGTATAGTAATGCCTGAAGCAGCTGCTCGCCTTTAATACCATAGATACATGCCATCAATACTGCTATGATATCACAGAAAAGCATACCTTTATATAGATAGTCCTAGGGAACGTGCACCCTGTCTGGTGAAAACAATCAAGCGATGCAATACACCATGTGGCCAAAGGCTGAATACATAAAGTGCAGGGATAAATATAAAAGCAAACCTATGATAAAATTAAACATGCATATAAAATCAAGAGACTAATGCCTGTATGTTGAAGACTGTAATCTAGATGGAACCTACGTACTTCCAGCAAACAAGAAGCCCTACCAGGTAGAATGTTGGTGTAGTGACCATGATCTATATACTAGGTTAACAAAATACATAGTATGTAAGTGTACTACATGCATACTAGAAAGTAGCGTATCAATGCCTGTAGTACCAAAAATCCATCCACATATATTATTGGTTATAGTTGTGGTCTATCCACATAAAACCGTCTGTTAATTGTGTGTTGTTCTAAAACATTGGATACCGAGTGTACTGTAGCAGAACACCCAAAAATGAATAAAGTGAATGAACCATGCAAAGAAAAAAGGGGGGGATGGAGGAAATCTGCATTGCGTAGATGGTACAAAAACACATTGAAATAGTGTAACAGGGGAACAAATGAATAATCACTTTGCAAAAAAACCTTACAAAAAACAGCCTAACTTCAGATCCTCATTTAGTCCATGAGGGGAGATGGTCTTAAGTTCATATATTAGTCTTGCCTCTTGTTGCAGAAGCAGCTTGTTTCTGTCTCCCCCTCTAGGTGGTGGTTGCACCTGTAATATGGGCATGCACCGCATTGTGGCCAATGAGTGCCGCAATTCTTTGAAATGTCTGGCAACCGGCAGGTATTTGAGCTCACTCTGCTCGTCCGTGCTGTTCAATGCTTTCCTGATTGTGGATCGATGGATGGCAATTCTCTCCTTGAGCATGTGTGTTGTTTTGCCCACATAACGTAGCCCGCAAGGGCACGTGATCATGTACACAACAAAACGAGACTCACAGTTTAGGAAATTCTTGATCTTGATCGGAGCCCCACTGTGCGGGTGGGTATAACTTGCACCCGTTTGCATGAAACTGCAGTTAGTGCAGCCATGACACCTGTATGAGCCTGGTTTTCTTTCCAGCCAGGTTTTAGGGTGTCCATATTTGTCCACTGGGTCCGCTTGCGTCAACATATCTCCTAAGTTGCGTCCTCGCTTGTAGCAGAACAGCGGTGGATCTTTACAAATTTTGCCAATTTTGTTGTCATTTGCTAAGATATGCCAGTTCTTGTGTATACTACGCTTAATGCGGTTGGACGCCGTACAGAAAGTGCTGATAAAGTGGCAACGTTGCTGAGTAGGTTTGTTATTGATCGGTCGCAGCAGGGATTGTCTATCGAGGCTCTTTACTTTGATCAGGGCCTCACTGATGTCTTTGTGGTCATAACCCCTATCTTGGAAGCGTGCCGCCATGGCTGAGAGTGCTGGTTCCAATTCATCCGGATTAGAAATTATTCTTTTTACTCGAAGTAATTGAGAAAAGGGGAGACCCCTCTTAAGTGGTGTTGGGTGGTGGCTGGTGGCATACAGTAGCGTGTTTCTGTCTGTATCCTTATGGTAAAGCCTAGTGGCCAAGCTCCCACCGGACTTATACACGATGGTGTCCAAAAAGGAAATCTCGGAGTGGCTGAACTGTGCTGTGAATCTGATGGTGGATGGAATGTGATTCAAGTGTTCAATGAATTCTAACAGCGCAATCTCTGGTCCATCACATATAAGAAAGATGTCGTCTATGTATCTTAGATACTTCTTAATGCATGCCGCGTGTGGGGCATCATGTAAGATGTGTGTATGTTCATATACATCCATGAATAGGTTTGCATAAGCCGGGGCCATATTGGACCCCATCGCGGTCCCGCTTAGTTGCAGATAGACGCTTCTCTCGAATCGGAAATAATTCTTATGAAGGATGATTTCCATAAGCAGCATTAGGAATTCCACCGGTGGGCCGTCATGTGATACAAAGGTCCCAAACTTCGATCTAACCGCTTCAAGCCCCTCTTGGTGGGGGATATTGGTGTAGAGTCTACTAACGTCTAGAGTGACCAAAATGTAGTCCATTTTTTCCAGTGCGATCTCACCAATCTGTAAAATAAAATCCGTCGTGTCCTTGACATAGGAGCTCATACCCATGACCATGGGCTGGAGGAAAAAATCAATAAATTCAGACAATGGGTGGCATAATGATCCTCTCGCAGAAATGATAGGTCTTCCGGGTGGTTTTGTGGCCGATTTGTGTATTTTTGGCAAGGTGTACAGGATGGGCATTCTTGGAAAGGGTTGTGTAAGAAATCTGCCCGTTTCCTCAGAAATCCAGTTGTTCAAAACCCCCATCTGTATGATTGAATCCACCTCCTTTTTATACTCCACCGTAGAATCCGCTGGTAAGCATCTGTATGTGGATGTGCTGGATAATTGGTCCTCTATTTCCCTTATATAATCCACATATTTGAGTAGCACAATGCCACCCCCTTTGTCTGCAGCGCAGATAATGATATCCTTGTTTTTTCTTAATGTGTCAATAGCTGATTTTTCCTCTCGTGTGATGTTGTGATAGCTGACTTTTTTGGTCTTATTTTGTATGGCAGTTTCTTTGTCCACAACATTCATAAAAGCAGCAATACTGTGGTTGTTTGTTTGTGGATCAAAGTTGCTGCTACATTTGAAGGTGTTTGCCTTAACTGAGGTGTTTGGTAGAGGCTGTTTGATGAAGAAGTCTTTAAGTCTCAGTTGTCTATTGAACTTATACATTTCGACTTCCCAGTTGAAACTACGTTGGACGTTTGTGGGTACAAAACTAAGGCCTTTGTGGAGAACGCTTAGCTGCGCCACAGTCAGAGTAAAATCCGTAAGATTATATATTACCGTGGTGGCCTGCGTCCGCGAGGTCCTCTGCCTCTCTTGTTTTCGCGCTCTGGATACCGCCGATTTTCTCCCACCCCTCCTGGTGGGTCCCTTCTGTCCCTTCCATCTGCTACTCAAATATGTGGATTATAAAAGGGAAATAGAGGACCAATTATCCAGCACATCCACATACAGATGCTTACCAGCGGATCCTACAGTGGAGTATAAAAAGGAGGTGGATTCAATCATACAGATGGGGGTTTTGAACAACTGGATTTCTAAGGAAACGGGCAGATTTCTTACACAACCTTTTCCAAGAATGCCCGTCCTGTACACCTTGCCAAAAATACACAAATCGGCCACAAAACCACCCGGAAGACCTATCATTTCTGCGAGAGGATCATTATGCCACCCATTGTCTCAATTTATTGATTTTTTCCTCCAGCCCATGGTCATGGGTATGAGCTCCTATGTCAAGGACACGACGGATTTTATTTTACAGATTGGTGAGATCGCACTGGAAAAAATGGACTACATTTTGGTCACTCTAGACGTTAGTAGTCTCTACACCAATATCCCCCACCAAGAGGGGCTTGAAGCGGTTAGATCGAAGTTTGGGACCTTTGTATCACATGACGGTCCACCGATGGAATTCCTAATGCTGCTTATGGAAATCATCCTTAATAAGAATTATTTCCGATTCGAGAGAAGCGTCTATCTGCAACTAAGCGGGACCGCGATGGGGTCCAATATGGCCCCGGCTTATGCAAACCTATTCATGGATGTATATGAACATACACACATCTTACATGATGCCCCACACGCGGCATGCATTAAGAAGTATCTAAGATACATAGACGACATCTTTCTTATATGGGATGGACCAGAGATTGCGCTGTTAGAATTCATTGAACACTTGAATCACATTCCATCCACCATCAGATTCACAGCACAGTTCAGCCACTCCGAGATTTCCTTTTTGGACACCATCGTGTATAAGTCCGGTGGGAGCTTGGCCACTAGGCTTTACCATAAGGATACAGACAGAAACACGCTACTGTATGCCACCAGCCACCACCCAACACCACTTAAGAGGGGTCTCCCCTTTTCTCAATTACTTCGAGTAAAAAGAATAATTTCTAATCCGGATGAATTGGAACCAGCACTCTCAGCCATGGCGGCACGCTTCCAAGATAGGGGTTATGACCACAAAGACATCAGTGAGGCCCTGATCAAAGTAAGGAGCCTCGATAGACAATCCCTGCTGCGACCGATCAATAACAAACCTACTCAGCAACGTTGCCACTTTATCAGCACTTTCTGTACGGCGTCCAACCGCATTAAGCGTAGTATACACAAGAACTGGCACATCTTAGCAAATGACAACAAAATTGGCAAAATCTGTAAAGATCCAGCGCTGTTCTGCTACAAGCGAGGACGCAACTTAGGAGATATGTTGACGCAAGCGGACCCAGTTGACAAATATGGACACCCTAAAACCTGGCTGGAAAGAAAACCAGGCTCATACAGGTGTCATGGCTGCACTAACTGCAGTTTCATGCAAACGGGTGCAAGTTATACCCACCCGCACAGTGGGGCTCCGATCAAGATCAAGAATTTCCTAAACTGTGAGTCTCGTTTTGTTGTGTACATGATTACGTGCCCTTGCGGGCTACGTTACGTGGGCAAAACAACACGCATGCTCAAGGAGAGAATTGCCATCCATCGATCCACAATCAGGAAAGCATTGAACAGCACGGACGAGCAGAGTGAGCTCAAATACCTGCCGGTTGCCAGACATTTCAAAGAATTGCGGCACTCATTGGCCACAATGCGGTGCATGCTCATATTGCAGGTGCAACCACCACCTAGAGGGGGAGACAGAAACCAGCTGCTTCTGCAACAAGAGGCAAGACTAATATATGAACTTAAGACCATCTCCCCTCATGGACTAAATGAGGATCTGAAGTTAGGCTGTTTTTTGTAAGGTTTTTTTGCAAAGTGATTATTCATTTGTTCCCCTGTTACACTATTTCAATGTGTTTTTGTACCATCTACGCAATGCAGATTTCCTCCATCCCCCCCTTTTTTCCTTGCATGGTTCATTCACTTTATTCACTTTTGGGTGTTCTGCTACACTCGGTGTCCAATGTTTTAGAACAACACACAATTAACAGCCGGTTTTATGTGGATAGACCACAACTATAACAAATAATATATGTGGATGGATTTTTGGTACTACAGGCATTGATACGCTACTTTCTAGTATGCATGTAGTACACTTACACACTATGTATTTTGTTAACCTAGTATATAGATCATGGTCACTGCACCAACATTCTACCTGGTAGGGCTTCTTGTTTGCTGGAAGTACGTAGGTTCCATCTAGATTACAGTCTTCAACATACAGGCATTAGTCTCTTGATTTTATATGCATGTTTAATTTTATCATAGGTTTGCTTTTATATTTATCCCTGCACTTTATGTATTCAGCCTTTGGCCACATGGTGTATTGCATCGCTATGATCTGACCTTGTGGTGTAACAGTCATCTCTATCATGTCCATGCACCCTTTATGTCTGGCTAGGACGCTGTCAGATTGCCAGGGCACACGCTCCAGACCCATGCTCCATTGCATTCATTATCTATATTGCACTGCTAGCGCTACCGGCGCAGCGTTGCGCATGCACATTAGCTCAGATACACGCGCACCCTCCTTCACAGCAGTCAGGGACGCGATCGGGATGTTAGGGACGCACTGCGCATGCGCGTATAAACACTACGGAACGCAGTGCGTGAGAATCATCCTCCCTCCCTCCCTCCACAACAGGTCAGGCAGGCGATCAGTTCAAACGAACGCACTGCAATCATGTTAAAAACCGCAAACTGCCCGCTCCCCCTTGATTATTTTCACCAGACAGGGTGCACGTTCCCTAGGACTATCTATATAAAGGTATGCTTTTCTGTGATATCATAGCAGTATTGATGGCATGTATCTAAAGGCGAGCAGCTGCTTCAGGCATTACTATACTATATATATATTTATGTGCATGTAAATGTAATGGTATGCAGGATGTAGTCATGGTTACTTAGACATAAACAGGATGTACTGTGACGTCACTATGTTGATAGCATGGATTTAACATGTGACCAATTATACATGGGTTTAGATCAGGCTGTTCCATTGGTGCTAACCAGTGTCAGTATGTTGGATTGGCTGTTATGCAATGTGGGTTGTATCTGGGATTGCAATTTGGATTTTCATGATTGTTTTCAGGTGTTTTTTTAGTATGTTTTAAGGGGTATATATGGGTGCTTGTGTCAGTCTGAGGTGCACTGCCCTGAGGAAGGTCCAGTTGGGAGGACCGAAATGTTGGCGGCCCTGTGTCACGTAATACACTTTTTTTGATACCAACTCTGCAGTGTGCTGTCTTCTTTTGGCTATCAGGATCCCCTGGTCACCACATGTCTACATACCACTTATGGGACAAGCATCTGCCTCGTATACCAAAACGTGAGTGCTCATCTCCATACCTTGACTATATATATATATATATATATATATATATATATATATATATATATATATATATATTAAACATTGAACGAAAATATATATTGATTGATAGAAAATATCTGCATCCAATGCACAATACTTAATTACTAAGGATGTGCATTCGATACAGATAGAATGACTTTAAATATTGACAAACTATATATTATTAATAAATAAAGTAAATTAATAAATGCGGCGCCTTGAAAGCCACCTGATCCCCAAATTAAAATAAAAATGAATGAAATGATGAATGAAACTATAACTGAGCCCCAATGTATAATTAAGTATTAATTATAAAGATTCCAATGCCAAATCAAATATAAATTTTAACTAATACATACTTGTCCTTATACTAAACTAAATATAATAGTAAATCCATAGGAGAGGATTAATTCATAAAACACTAATCCATAAAATCATGAAAGATTAAATTCGTATTCATTCCAAATGACTTATAAAGAAGTCTCATGAAGGGACTTATAAAGGACAAATATATACCTAAAACCTGATAATTGATAACGCAGGGCTAAGCTGAAAATTCCTCTATTTGACTCTCCTCTATAAACACAGGGAATTGTTAAAAATAAAAATAATAAAAATAAAAAAAAGACCTAACTGAACTTTTGCATATGTAATTATTCAAACTAAACATATGCTTAGAAATTATATCTAAAACATCATCTTTCAAAAAGAAAATACTAATGCAGAAAATGTTGAAGTTCCCAGTCCACATATATCCCAAAGGGAGAAAGTGTATCCAAAGTGAACACCCCAAACATCTCCCTCTTCTTCAGGAGTTCAATCTGTCTCTGTCACACTTGTGTGAGCCCACAGACAAGACCTGACCCCGGCACTGAGGTGGGAAGGACAATGCCACACACCCACAGTAGCGAAGACGGGCCCAGTAGGTGGTATATAGCGTGTCTGGATATGAAGAAAAAGGGTTCATCCAATATTCGCCAGGTTCCAAGGGTAGGAGAGGTACACGTAGTCGTTTCCGTAAGGCAGGGGTAAAGAGCCAGACAGAATCCAAATCCAAAGCCAGGTCAGTACACAAGAGGTTAATCCATAAGCCAGGGGTCAAGAGCCAGAGAGAATCCAAATGCAAAGCCAGGTCGGTACACGAGAGGTAACTGTAGAAATCAAAGCTGAACAAGCCAGGCACACACAAGGCTACACAAAGTTTATGCTCAGCAAGGGATGCCAGGAAGAGGCAGTCCTATATAGGAGACAGGAACCAGTAGGGGAGGGAGCGGAGGTGGGGCCTCCGTTGATGCCAAGGATAGGCTGCAGGAGACAAGGGCTCATAGCTAAACTTGACACGTAGCTGGGGCTCGTTGCGCGCCATCATGCGCGTGCACCGCGCACAGCGGAAGTGCGGCGCATCCCGGGGGGGCGGAGCTATGCTCGGTGACCGTGCATAGAAGGAGCGGGTGCGCGCGCGCTCTGTAACAGGAACGGTGATGCTCACATCAGCGGGGGGCGAATCTTCGGCAGCTGTCGCTGAAGTACTATAGGTAAGCAAGGAGGGAACGCGCTGCAAGGGACGCGCTCCCCGATTCCTCACAGTACCCCCCCCCCTTCAGGCGAGAACTCCGGGTGAGCCATAACAGGATTACTCAGGGATCTGGGTGACATGGAATTGTTCCTGAACCCTCTGGGCATAGTGGAAGATCTGCGGCAAGGGCATTTGTCAGCGAGCGCTTTCTTCAAAAGAAAAAGCAGTGGCACAGCAATCAATAGAAGGTCAGCACCCCTAGGTAGGTGAGGTTTAGAGAACATCAGGTCCGAAGTCTGGGCATCCGCAGAGGTCGCAGTAGGCACCGAACAGCAACTGGAGAGAAGCACGTCGGTGCCCACAGTGGGAGCACAAGAAGCAGGGACGGGCACCACAGGCAAGGCAAGAACATCCAAAAGGAGAGCTACAGTCTTAGAAGAAAGCACCAAAAAATCCGGAGAGGGCACATCAGGTACTACACAGGGAGCAGTGGGTAGCGAATTTGACTTGGGAGTGGAAGTCCAAGACTCTCTGGCTTCTGGAGATATTGCAGAAGAATCAGTGCAGAATAAATCTGTTTTGTACACAGGGTCCTTTGAATCAGTACAGACATTTGGTACTACTGAAAGTCCCATGAGAGACAGTCCAGAGTTCAAAGCAGCAGTCATGCAGTCTGTACTGGGTATTTTCAAAACAGCAAGGGCTAGACTAGGTACGTTTAATCCGGAATGGGTATTGGTGAAAGGTCTGCTTGTCACAGAAGTGAGTGTCTGAGAAGCCACAGTAGGTATACCATATACTATAGAAAACTTTGTGGCAAGAGCCTTAGAAACAGTCAAAGGGACCTCAGACATCGCAGGTGAATCAGGGAAACTTGATTTTAAAGCAGGAGTCTTATCATTATCGATAGCACTATCACACACTACAGGAGAGTCCGAGATAAGTGTTTCACACATAGCAGGGAACTCTGAGACAGAGAAATATGACTTAGCAACTGGATCCTTAGATGCACAAACAGGAAACTCAGACCTTGCAAAGGAACCAGAGACAGATAAGCTTATTACGGAGGTGGTCGGTTGGGAATCAGCAAAAAAGGAACCAATTACAGTGGGAATTACAGCAGGAGTATTAGTGATAGGCAAGTCACTTACTACATGAGAGTCAGAGGGAGGAAAACATGCTTTTACATCAGGAGCTTTGGAACTTACACCAATTAACTCAGGAACTGCTGAAAAATACTGGGATGCAGTAACAGGGGACTGAAAACTAGCAAAGGAATCAGAGACAGAAAGGCTGATCTCTGAAGTGGTAGATTGAGAAACAGCAAAAGGAAAGCCAAATGCTGGGAGGGGGGCTCTAAAGAAAAAGGCTTGGAGTCAAAGGCAGAAATGTCAAATGTCTGAGGGGCAGCAGTGATTACACTTGGTCCTGTAAAAGGGTTTAGAGAAAAGTGCACTGGTCTCTGAAATTGGTGTATGAGAGTTTCTGCTAGGTACTGCAACATGATTACAAATCTTTGACAAAGAAAACATGAACTCTGAAACTGGAGCTTTAGATGCAGTGGCAGAAAACACAGACATATCAGAGAGGGTACTCTTTAAAGCAGGGGTTTTAACATTAGTGATTGACATATCACATACTACAGGGGAATCAGAGAAAGGGAAGGCTGCTATTACATCAGGGGTTTTGACAGTGGCACAGGTTAACACAGGAAGTGCTGGAGAATCCTTAGATGCAATAACAGGAATTGGGCACATTGCAGGGAACAGAGGTAAAGGAGACTTTGACTTAGAAACTTGATTCTGAGATACAGTAACAGGGGGCTGAAACCTTGCTGTGGAAGGAGTGAAAGAGAACTTTGAGTTGGAAACCTGAACTGTCAATGCAGGAGGGGAAGGCTCTAAGGAAAGAGATGTTGAGACACAGGCAGGGATTTCAAGTTTCTGAGAAACTGGAGGGGTAACACTAGGTGCTGCAAAGGTTTTAGGGACAGGGACGCTGGTCACAGGAGTGGGAACTTTAGTTAGGGCAGAGCGGTGAAAGCAGTAAATCCCAACAGGCTCGGTAGCTTGAGCTTTAGGAGGAGCATAATATGAAAGGTATGTCTCTAAACCCAGAGGTTGAGTAGTAGCATGGGTTAAAGCAGATCCTGCATGAGGATCAGAAAAAGGAGAGTTTGACTCTGAAACTGGAGGCATACAGTAGTAAGTTCATTTTTTGGCTGTAGGAATGAAACATTGGCTTGAGCAATACAGTAATTTGCAATGGGAGCTTCGCAGAGCTGACTTGCAGGGGTTAAATCAGGCACAGCATTAGAGTCAGAGGAAAGGGAACTTGAGTTTGAAACTGGTGACTTGAAAAATTCCTCCTTTGACTTCTGACATGCAACATCAGCTTGGGGATCCCAAGAAAATCGGGGTACCCCAAGGGGTCTTGTAGCTGGACGTGAAGCGCAGAGGGGCTGCCTCACAGCAGAGAGGGAGTCCAGGGATTGCTCCCTCTTTTTCTTGAGCCGGTCAATGGCTTGGGATAATCTTTCAGACGGGGCCGGAAATACAAACAGGGGCAGGTTTTAAGACCGGAACTGGCTTAAACCCACCTCAGGGGGGTCAATGTTTGTTGCGCTGAACATACTGTCACGCTTGTGCGAGCCCACAGACAAGACCTGACCCTGGCACTGGTGGGAAGGACAATGCCACACAAACATTGTAGCGAAGGCAGGCCCAGTAGGTGGTTTGTAGCGTTGCTGGGTCTGGGTCTGAAGAAAAAGGGTTAATCCAATACTCGCCAGGTTCCAAGGGTAGGAGAGGTACACGTAGTCGTTATCCATAAGCCAGGTGTAAAGAGCCAGAGAGAATCCAAATGCAAAGCCAGGTCGGAACACGAGAGGTTAATCCATAAGCCAGGGGTCAAGAGGCAGAGAGAATCCAAATGCAAAGCCAGGTCGTACATGAGAGGTTAATCCATAAGCCAGGGGCCAAGAGCCAGAGAGAATCCAAATGCAAAGCCAGGTCGGTACACGAGAGGTAACTGTAGAAATCCAAGCAAGACAGGGCTAGACAAGCCAGGCACACACAAGGCTACACAAAGTCTATGTTCAGCAAGGTATGCCAGGAAGAGGCTGTCCTATATAAGAGACATGAACCAGTAGGGGAGGGAGCGGAGGCGGGGCCTCCGTTGATGCCAAGGATAGGCTGCAGGAGACAAGGGCTCATAGCTAAACTTGACACGTAGCTGGGGCTCGTTGCGCGCCATCATGCGCGTGCACTGCGCACAGCGGAGGTGCAGTGCGTCCCGAGGGGGCGGAGCTATGCTCGGTGACCGTGCATAGAAGGAGCGGGTGCGCGCACGCTCTGTAACAGGAATGGTTATGCGCACATCAGCGGGGGGCGAATCGTCAGCAGCTGCCGCTGCAGTACTATAGGTAAGCGAGGAGGGAACGTGCCACAAGGGACGCCCTCCCCGATTCCTCACAGTCTTCTCCACACATAGATGATTAGACGTGCTCAATGGCCATAAAATGGAAATTCTTAAGACCTTCTTGGGGACACTATATGAAATGTCTTGATACAGGATGTTTCAGATCTTTGCTTTTTATTACCCTTAGTGCACTTGTACCAAATATAATACACAAAAAACTGTGTATTACACTTAATAAAGGATCTAATAACATATGTGTAACAGGGGACTTATCCCTGTTCAGTAATGTTCCTTTAATCTAGCAGTGTGGTAGTTAATTACTAAACACCACCTGCCTGATTAGATTATTACAAAAAGTCTGCCTTTGAGACAGGGACTGACTCTCTTTAGCTCTGACTGAGAGCTGACCTTTGGAGACACCACAATGTCTTGAGTTCTGCCAGCCACACAGCAGAGCTGTTTGCAAGACACCCAATAAGACTTCTAAACCTGGATGCTGGTATTTTTCTGTGCACGCACGGGTGCGGTTCCAGGAGAGCAGAGAAGCTTACTCTACAGCTGATAAACAGATAAGACTTTCATTATTAAGAGACTGCTTATATCTGCTTATTTTCATGCTATGCGTTTGGGTGGGAGAAATGCTTAACTAATGGAGATGTGAACTAATTGCAAGGATTTCACTAGAAATACTCCCAAGTGAATGGAAGCTTTGTTACCCCCTGTGTTTGGATAATTTCCTGATAAAAAGGAAAAGGCACAATAAAGCCTATTATAATTTCACATTATAACGACTCCAATTGAGTACCTCTGTGAACGTCCGTCTACATTTGGTGTCAGAAGTGAGATAAGAGGTGTCTTTGTAGTTAAAAAGGACCGGAGATTTTTATGTGAAATTTTTTTTTATGCTTTTTGCCTACAAACAGTCTGAAAAAAAAAAAAAACCTCTCATGCAGCAGAGGCAGAGTTAAAGGCATACACACCACTGAAAATTACAAAAACTCAGAAGAGACTGCTGAAGTAGCTAAACCTTATTTTGCCTATCACAAAGTGTAATATGGTCATTGAAATAGGGGTCTTTGCCTTTCAGCCATAGTCAGGGTTCAAGAAGTGAGTCAGCCCTTGGAAAGGGATAGGTGTTTGTTGTTTTCAAAAGTCTCGCTGAAGCAGTGAATACAGATGGTGACCCACGAGTGGTACTGATTTTGCAGATAAAGGTTGCCACACCGCATAGGACTACCAGCTGTGAATGGAGTATATGCAGAAAAGTGTGAAAATTGATACAAGACTGTGCTGAAGCAGGGGAATTTTTAGCAAACAAATGCTGAGTGTAAAATTGCCCTATAAAGGAAAAAGGTTTTTCAAAGCCAATTGCTTGGTGTTGAGTCACCCTGCCGGGAATGAAAGAAATAGTCCACTGCAAAGAATGTTTTTTTTCTGCAAGTAAAAAAGTCTGCCTAAATATATATCTTGGGAGCAAAAACACCTAAAGTGTGAAGTGTGAATGCGATAATACCCAAAGATGTGACTGAAAATTACTGAGCTCAGGCAGAAAACCAAATTCTGTTGCTGAAGCGGAGGGATTGCACCCAGCAAGTAAATGGTGTATAGCAAATAGACTTTTTTTTTTTACCTAGCCGCTGCACAACTTGTATACCTGATAAAAGAAAATGCATGCACAGTACTGCTGATATTGAAAAAAAAAAAATTATCCAAGAAAGAAAAGTCTACAGAGATGCCTGTGAGAGCTACGACCTCTACAAGCAAAATATGCCCATCTGTAGGACTACCACAATTGGGCGTTCTAGCAAATACAGTGGCAACAGCTGCAATAGCGCCTCCTGAGGTCAGGAAGAAAATTACACCTGATAGCCTAAAAATGGAGGACAAGATGCAGCGTTCCTGTAATGAACCCTACCTCACGGAAGAGTGGCCCTTCCAGACCAATAAAGAGGAAGACATCTCTTACGGGGAACCCGAACCGAGTCACACCCACAAAACACCCCAAGAATGGTAGGGGTGCCTGAACTCGGCCCGAACAGAAAAGACCGCTCCCTTTGATGATGAATATGATCAGCAGGAGACAGAGCGGGAGCAGTGGATCACCGAATATTTCTGTCAGCTAAAGCAGCTGCAAGAACAGCCTGGCGTATATAATGAAGCTGCTAAAACTTCAAATGAAGATGGAGACCCCAATATCCCTGAAGGGACGGTGTCATAAAAATCAAAAAGGAAGAAAAAGAAAAAGAAAAGCAGTTCTTCACTTACCATGGAAGGAACAGACACGTCCGCAGATCCTGTGGAGGAAAAGGGGGACCGAGTTGCCCTGCAGCCTAGAGAAAATGGAGAATTCGTCCCACGGTTAACCGAATATCCAGAGGGCCCAAGGCAGAAGTCGTGTACCCCAAAGAAGTGTCTGTCCAGTGCCAACAGTGAGGAACCCTCAACTAGTCATCCCAGGGAAGCGGAGCCGGAACCAGTGAGTGACAATCCCTTGACCAGCCCTGAAGACGCCCTGAAAATTGCCAGGCATGACTGTGATCTGCTCTGTGAAGAATTAGGGAGAGAGAGAAAAAATAATACTGAGCTACAGAAGACTGTGCTCGTAATTTATTCTGCGGCCAAGACCGATTTGGAGGATCTCAAGACTGAGCTAGATACTGCAAAGGCTACTATCTCCGCCATGGATGAAAAGCAGAGCCAATCAGATAAAATGGTGGCTACGCTAAAGCGGAACTATGAGGAGGCACTGAAGCAGATGACAGTCTTCCAGCAAGAGGTTCACACTCTTCGTATAGAGCTTGATGCCTCACATCATGAGACCAACAGCTGCCGCACAGACCTGGAAGTTTCCAGAAAGGAACTACACAGTTTCACTGAGGAGCTGGACATTGCTAAAGAAACTATTGGTAATCTTGGTACAGTTCTCAAAGTCTCTCAGAAGGAGCTTTAGACCCTCAACCTAGAGAAGGAAGTCTCACGCCAGGAGAGTGTCATTCTCAAAGCAGATGTGCGTAAATGGAAGGAGGACTGCAAAGAAGCCCTGAAGAATACAGAGACTGAAAAAGGAGAACGTTCAAGATTAAAAAGAGAAAACTTAAAACTGAAAGAAGAAAATTTTCAGTTAACAGAAGAAGTCAAGGAAAAGTTTGACGCAGAGCACCGACTGCAGAACCAACTGCAAGGTCTGCGTACACACCTCCAGTATGCTGAGGAGAAGCAGCAAACGCTACAGGAAGAAAAACTGCAGGCTGCTAAAGAGGTACAAGCGCTGCAGGAACGTCTGAATACCCAGTACGTCCCCACAGAGCAGTATGAGGAGCTAAAGGCCACGCTGCATGTCTTCAGAGCATCGTTGGAAGCGGAGCTTCGATACCAGGTGACTCTGTATGAGAGGGAGCGTGAGAAGGCTCAGAAACTGGAGCAAGAGCTGGAGAGACAGAGAGACTGTTCCATTCCCTTGAGTCAGTACACCAAGGAGAAAACAGACGCAGCGGCAACCTTGACGACAAAAATTACAGAGCTCCAGAAAATGAAGGAGACTCTGATACAGATTCCTCCAATACGAAAAAAGGTATTGGCTCTGCCCAAGCACCAGTATCCCACAGTAACTAATGCCCGTAAGGACAAGGGTACAGTGAGAGTTGGGGACTCCACGCAACTTCAAAACTAAATTACGAAGTTTGAGCCACCAAAGAAAGCACTAGCCAAACCAACAGCTGCCCAACAGGCAACAAACAGAGGTAGGAGTGCAGAATCAAAGCCAGAAGAATCCTTAGCTGAAGAAGCTGAACTGGCGACTCCGTGGTGTGGAGAAGCTGCAGAAAGACCACTTCAAGAGCAGAAAACTCTAAGGGCTAGACCTAACTGCTCTACAACTGTTGCCATACACTTTGTCTACAAAAAGAGGAGTGCCTGACGCAACTGAAATCTCAAGACCGCGCACGCGATAAAAAGACTTTACGTGGAAAAAGTCCTCCTCGAGCGACTGAGGAGTGCTGATCTCAAGCATCTTCGGGAGGAGACAAAAATAAACTGGAGAAAGGGCTCCAATCCCAGTGGGACAGAGGGTTCTCTTCCTCCATCCACTCTCATTCAAGTCACATAGATATCTAGAATGAGAGTGGAAGGATGGGCTTTAGCCGTGGTAAGCCCGAGCTTCCCACAAACAGGGGAGGTATGTAACAGGGGACTTATCCCTGTTCAGTAATGTTCCTTTAATCTAGCAGTGTGGTAGTTAATTACTAAACACCACCTGCCTGATTAGATTGTTACAAAAAGCCTGCCTTTGAGACAGGGACTGACTCTCTTTAGCTCTGACTGAGAGCTGACCTTTGCAGACACCACAATGTCTTGAGTTCTGCCAGCCACACAGCAGAGCTTATTGCAAGACTCCCAATAAGACTTCTAAACCTGGATGCTGGTATTTTTCTGTGCACGCACGGGTGCGGTTCCAGGAGAGCAGAGAAGCTTACTCTACAGCTGATAAACAGATAAGACTTTCATTATTAAGAGACTGCTTATATCTGCTTATTTTCATGCTATGTGTTTGGATGGGAGAAATGCTTAACTAATGGAGATGTGAACTAATTGCAAGGATTTCACTAGAAATACTCCCAAGTGAATGGAAGCTTTGTTCCCCCCCGTGTTTGGATAATTTCCTGATAAAAAGGAAAAGGCACAATAAAGCCTATTATAATTTCACATTATAACGACTCCAACAGTGTACCTCTGTGAACGTCCGTCTACAATATGGATTCCTCATTTTTTTTTTAACCCTCAGGGATTTGATGGGAAGAGCATACTCTCAAATTTTGCAAGAACCACACATAAAGACACTTTTAGTGGTCTTTATTTTGGAAGATTATAATGAACTTTCCGAAGTGAATAAACTTGGAGATAGACGTATTGCCAAGGTTTTAGCCTTTCTAAAAACACATTTTTGATCACCTTTAGTAAATAGGAGGAGCTCAGGATCAAGACTTAGAACCCCCCAATGTTTGTTAATAATAGATTTAACCTGTTTGGCTTGGTTACTGAATTGAGTAATGAAAAGAGGGGTTGTTGACCTGTTCTTAGCCTTTTTTATTTTTAATGCTTTTGTATTTCCACATTTAGAAATTAATTCTTCACGATCCAACCGTAGAGCTACATCAAAGGCGTCTTTGATAATGTATTCGTTGTATCCTCTGTCTTTGAATCTATCCATTAGGTCCTTAGATCGATATTTATGTTTTATTTACCCTCTTAGTGATGCACGTAAACAGGAGAAAAGGTTCTTTCACTTCCAATTATATCACGATCACCACTCCTATAAAAATGAGCAAAAAAGGCAAGAAGTGCAATAAATGTCACAAACAGCCCACAGAGGTGTAACACGTAGCTCACCACAAACGAAGTGCGACCGCGGTGCTGAGGTAGGGGATTGGATAACGCCCACGCGGGGGCGCTTAGGATGTAGAGTAGTCGTTCAAGCCAGGTCAGGGTTATAGATTGGAGAATGGTTAAGGTACTTGCCAAGTTCAGGTGTGGTGAGTTTCGGATCGTCGTAGTTCGTAGCCAGGTTCAGGATTGGAGAGTACCGGATAGTCGGGGTACGTTGCCAGGTTCAGGATAGGAGAATGTCGGATCGTTGAAGTACTTAGCCCAGGTCAGGACTGGAGATTGGAGAAACATCGTACAAGCCGGATAAAGAGTACAGAGAAGCGCAGTCCAAGGAGCTAGCAGGGTTCAGGCAACAAGAGATTAAACAGGATACAAGGCAAGGCAGGATTCAGCAACAAGGATGTTGCAAGGCACGGCGTCACAATGACTATGCTCAGCAATGACTGATTGCAGACTGAGGGTATATATAGAAGGAGCCTCCAAAAGCCAGCCTGGGCGGAACCTTAGAAGTGAGTCGATTGGCTACTGGTGCACACAGGTGTGCCCTATGATGCAGCCTAATCAGGGTTGAGGGTGGAACTGCTCATGCGCCATCCGTTGCGAGTCACGGAGGCCACGGAGTTTAGAGCGTGCGTCACTCCCACGTCGATTCCTGTGACCAGAGGGGGCAGAGCCAGTCGCGCGCGACCCGCGCGCCTCACGGAGGTCAGAGGGCGGGGCCTGACTCGCGCGTCAGCAGGGAGGCTGGCCGAACGTCCACGTCATGTGACAGTGATGGGGACGGGGTCTGAATCCGCGGGCGGTTTTACAGAGTGCGCAAGGTCTGTGCACGCGGGCGTACTGCGACCATGAAACCGTGCATGCTGGGTATCCGTCACGGAAGGCTTGTTGAGGTGAGGAGACGGTCTGCGACCTCCAGGATAGCGAATCCTCACAAGAGGGCCAGCCCTCCTGACATTCAGTGAACATCATAATGGCATTCAATTTTTTAAAGTTTATAATATCACAATATTGGGGCCTCTGTATCAACATACAGGAATAAGGCTTTGACTCCCTACTGCATTACATGTACAGTATGTGTTCTAAGTTGCATAATATCTAAAAAGCTTGCTTCTCCATGTTTTTATATCCGCTGGGATTTCTGGACAAGAAAGCTAATGCCACTTTGCCTGGAAGATATGTTGACGCAAGTTGAAGAGCGAAAAAATAATGCACAGAGGCATACAATTTGATACATCTCATTATAATCAGTTCCCCTTGCCACTCCTTGCATCTCCTCTCTAACTCCTCCATGGGACAACCCCCAAATTACAAGCTAAGGTACATGAAGCAAATATTGGAGCCAATACCTCGATACATTGATGCAAAGAGGCACAAGACATAGTGGTACTCTATGCATCTCCAATATTGCTTTTGTTCATAGGACCCATTAATTATTAAAGTATGTATTCAATTAAAATGTTATTTTAAAGTATCTTTGAAACAGTGTAATAGTGAGATACATGTGATCAAAGACATTTACATTGTCTAATGTTGTTTTTCTATGTATACTTACACATAATCATCCCCTGTTTTTTTAAACTTTACAATGCAATAGTAATAGTAATAGTGTAATATGACTTTCCAAATTCTACCATCACACCCCAAATATGACATTTTGTTCACCTTTCAAAAATGAAACATTTATTACATTTTCTATTTGATCAGTTCATGTTTTTACATGAAAAAAACTTATTTGTTTTTAATTATTAGTAGTATTTTGTGATCTTTAAAAAAAATGCATTCATATTTTTTTCCTGAAAATATACAGTAAACACATTTTTTATGGATGATGTTCAAATGAAAGACTGTAAAAGACAACAAACTCAAAACGGTGCTCACTGATTGTAATGCTAACTACAGGGGGAATTAAAAGGTTAATGTTGCAGAAAATAACCACATATGACCAAGCTGTTCACAAATATTATATGTAAGTTGGTTAAGCTCTGGAAAGCCCTACAGACAAGAACAGTAAATACAGTTCATTTTTAATCAAAATCGGCCATCTGCACTCATAACAGTTTTATATTTAATCCACTGTATCTAGTATTTGCCTAAAAACTAATGTTTTTCATACATATTGCTTGCTTTCCTATTATATGCAAATATTTTGTATGTGCTTTTGTCACCACAATTAACTGCTATTAATATCTTTGCCGCAGTGGGCACAAAACATTACACAGAATAAATTTGAACTGCAAAAACATAGAATTTATGTATGAAAATGAACCATGCTGAAATTATCATAGACATCTATACTGTATATCTGTAATTATGCAAAGACATTTGTTTTCAGAGACCCTTCTTTGACTTTCGTCAGAAATCTGTGTAGCCAGGTCCTCTGTTTGGTTCCCTTGTGCCCCTTTCTTACCTTTGCTGGGGCTAGGGAGGTGCACGGGTGCACCCGGCCAGTGCCGGGGTTGCAATGAGTTGTAGGGGTGTCATATTCTCTAGCCTGCTGTACCCATGCTTGGCCACCGGAACTGCTGCCACTCTCAATGTCTTGTTCTAGCCTGCAGTACCTATACTTGTCCACCGGGATTGCTGCTGCTAAACTTGGAACATTCCAGACTTTGATACCTGACACCTCTGCACCTGTGCTCCACCTCCCAGCTTGCCTATATAAACCTCCCATTCCTGTTCCTCCCTTGCCTCTGTTTCAAGTCAGACTCCTATGCACATGCCTCTGATCCTGATCTGTTCCTGTACCTGTATTTGAGTCTGTTCGCAGTAAGGCCCTTGCTGGTAATCTGGCTTGTCCCTGTTTGTTCCCATTCTCAGTCCCTGCTCCCAGACCTGTCCCTGCTTGCCTGTCCTGTTCCAGTCTCCTCGTTGCCGACCTCTGCTTGTTACCTGACTTCGCTACCTGCCGCCTGCCTCGGACCCCTGCTTGTTACCTGACTTCGCTATCTGCCGCCTGCCTCTGATCTCTGCTTGTGACTCCTACTACGCTCCTGCTGTTCCGGCCACCAAGATCCTACCCACCACAGGAGTCTCCCGTGACAGAAAACAGAGGCCACTTCTGGATCTCGCTGGAACAGATTCTCTGCCTTCCTGCTTCAGCAGACCCATCCGCTTGGAGGAAGATAAGTATTTTTTGTTTTTGTTTTTTGAAATCCCAGTTGGGATCCTGAAGATTTTGTTGCTGCAAAAGTTTCTGCAGGGTTTTTTTTGTGCCACTTTCTCCCTGAGAAGAATTCCCTTTTACAAAAAAAAAAAACCCCTCCCTGCAGTACCTGTTTTTGCCATTTTCAGACTTTCATTACCTGGACAAGAATTGTCTCTGCATTGTGGGTGGGCCACTGCAAATTTTCAGACTCACATTTCCATTTAAGACACATTTCCTCTTTACTGGTTTCCCTGGAAGTGTGGTTTCCCCATGTCTGAAATTATGACTCCCACTCAAAAAACAGTCTTGAGCAGTAAATGTGAACACAGTACCACTGATTCTTCAGAACTTCTCAAAGCAAGGAAGAAGAGGAAAAAGAAGGGAGGTATTACTGTGGAAGTTGAAATTAAGGATGAACCTTTAACCCCAGAGTCTGCATTTGATGAAAGAGATATGCTGCAGTTTAAGGCAACTCACAGACTTATCCCAAGAATAGTGGAAGAAAAGAACGATGTATTTAATCCAGGAAAAGATGCCCTAACTCGGACACTTCAATCTGCACGTAAAGAGATTGATTGTCTTCATGGACGTTTAGATAAAGCGCAAGAAGCCAAGGCTGCACTACAGAGCTGTCTATCCTCAGCAATTGCTAAGTGTGTTCTCCAGGAAAAAGAAAAGCACCAGTTGGAGAGTGACCTGGATGTCATGTCAGGTGAGCTGGAGAGGGCATATGCTGATGCTGTTGAGGATCAGCGCCTCGCTTCTAAAAGTAATGAATTCCTGGAAATCTCTATGAAGGAAATTGACAGGCTTAATACAGACCTTAAAGTCTCCCAGGAGGAGATTTGCTACTTCAAGAAAGAGATGGAAGTCGTTCGGGAGGAGAGATGCTACTTGAAAACAGAGATACGTTCTATGAGAGACGCCTCCAAAGAGTTAAATAGTAGGTTTGAAACTATAAACCAAATGAGTAAGAACTTCTCTGTCCAAGCCAGTGAAGGAGATAAAAGACTCCATGAATCAGAAGAGGAGAAGAGACTATTGATTGAAGAAAAGTCAAGGATGCAATTGGCACTGGAAAAAGCAGAGGGTGACTGGGAAAAAGAAAAATATCAGTTGGAGAATGACAGGGTGATCTTGTCAAGTAAGCTGGAGAAGGCCTACGCTGATTCTGCCCAGTACCAGACTTTCATGGTTCAAGTTGACGCAGCACTGGAAGCATCTCAGAAAGAGGTTCACATGCTTACTACAGAGCTGAAAGCCTCTAAGGAGAAGAGTTGCCACTTCAATACAGAACTATGTTCATTGAGAGAAATCTTCGAAGGGTTAAATATCAGTTTTGAAACTGTAACCCAAGAGTGCAAGAATCTCTATGTCCAAGTCAGTGAAGGAGATAAGAAACTCCATGAATTAGGAGAGGAGAAGAAACAGTTGGCCTGGGAAAAAATAGACGTGCAGACAGCACTGCAGGATGCAGAGAGAGTGCTGCAAGAAGAACGTGTCTCCCTGGAGCAGCGCACACAAGCAGAAAATATGCTACAGAGTCAGCTGCAAGAACTGCATACACATCTGCAGGACACGAAAGACAAATGGGTGAATGCTGAGGAAAAGCAGC
This sequence comes from Ascaphus truei, assembly GCF_040206685.1. NCBI lineage: Eukaryota > Metazoa > Chordata > Amphibia > Anura > Ascaphidae > Ascaphus > Ascaphus truei. The sequence goes on from NC_134483.1 coordinate 394,682,140, forward strand.
GAGTTCTGCAGGAAGAAAGTTTCCAGACTGCCTACAAGGTAAAAATGCTGCAAGAGTATCTGAGTACTCAGTGTGTCCCCAAAGAGCAGCATGAGGAGCTGAAGGCCACACTGAGCATAACCAGAGCCTCTCTGGAGGAGGAACTTAGAGCCCAGGTAACCCTGTATTAGAGGGAGCACAAGGCGGTCCAGACACTGAAGCAAGACTTAGAGGAGCATAGACACTGCTCCATCCCTAACAGCCAGTACACCCAAGAGAAATAGACCTGGAAAAGACAAGCTGCTGAGATCATAGCAAAGGAATTTGCAGAGCTCCAAGACGTGATGAGGGATGCATGGAAGCGAGTTCAAAATGATCTCAGTGAAGAGATGAAAGTCCTGAGAAGAGAATTGCAGTATGCACTTAACCAGGGATCTCTCACTGAGGAGTGGAAATTGCAACAATACCTAAAAAAGGAAGAGCTAAAGCTGACAGATGAACACACATCACAGCATATCACAGCGCTGCTGATCGCTGAGCTCAAGACACAGCTTGCCAAAAAAGAGAGGGAGGAGGTGTCCGTCCGTCAAGTGGTTGGCCTGACACTGCGCTATCAGGTCAAGATGGCTGAGGCCTGCAAAGTGTTGAATCACACAGCCCATGAGAAGGCCAGGCTGCAGCTGGAGCTGGACAAGGTCTGGGAGGAGTACCGGCAGCTACAGGTCAGAAATAAAGAAAATGAAATACATTTAAGCCTTGTTCTAAGTCAGCTGGGAGATATGGAGTCGCGACTCAACTCCAAAGATGCTGAACTGACAACTGCTTTGAGTGGGAAAAGAAGTGCAGAAGGACAGCTTCAAGAGCCGAAAACTCAAATAGCTGGTCTTTCATTCGGTGATGCCACGAAACAGCAGTCGCAAGAGGAGACCATGGAGAGCGAACTCTGTGTCCCCACTGACTCATGTGGAAAGGCTGCACCTGTCCTTGATGCCCACGTTCCTGATGTCTCTGCCCCTGCTTTTGGGTTGAGCGCACCCATTCGGAGGTTCCCTGCAGCACCCAATGTACCTGTGGAGTACCCTCTGCCCGCTGACAAACCACCAGAGGTGGGTCACCTTGAGTCCACTTTTCATCAAGGCCTCCGGGAAGAGCCTGGAGGATCGTCCGGAGAACGCTCTTTGGAGGGGGGAGTAATGTCATATTCTCTAGCCTGCTGTACCCATGCTTGGCCACCGGGACTGCTGCCACTCTCAATGTCTTGTTCTAGCCTGCAGTACCTATACTTGTCCACCGGGATTGCTGCTGCTAAACTTGGAACAGTCCAGACTCTGATACCAGACACCTCTGCACTTGTGCTCCACCTCCCAGCCTGCCTATATAAACCTCCCATTCCTGTTCCTCCCTTGCCTCTGTTTCAAGTCAGACTCCTATGCACATGCCTCTGATCCTGATCTATTAATGTACCTGTATTTGAGTCTGTTCGCAGTAAGGCCCTTGCTGGTAATCTGGCTTGTCCCAGTTTGTTCCCGTTCTCAGTCCCTGTTCCCAGACCTGTCCCTGCTTGCCGGTCCTGTTCCAGTCTCCTCGTTGCCGACCTCTGCTTGTTACCTGACTTCGTTACCTGCCGCCTGCCTCGGACCCCTGCTTGTTACCTGACTTTGCTATCTGCCGCCTGCCTCTGATCTCTGCTTGTGACCCCTACTACGCTCCTGCTGTTCCGGCCACCGAGATCCTACCCGCCACAGGAGTCTCCCGTGACAAGGGGCAACCCGGTCACCGGAGCACTTTGGCGGGATGCTGTAAGGGCACCGCCATTTTAGAAATACAGCTCATGCGCAGTAACAGTTTGCGCATGCGCATGGGGTGTACAGTGTAGCGGTGGCCATCTTGGTACTGCTCGCGCATGCGCAGTACACCCAGACAGCGGCAGCCATTGCAGGAACACTCCACAGTTTTCTGCGGATCCACGCGGGACACCTGCGGGGAAGAACCGGGTGCCCCACAGCTGTGGGGGCCCTATGGACCCGCAGGGACCACCGAGGGCCCCCAGACCCCCGTGGGAACCACCCGATGACCCCTGGACGCCCATAGGTACCACCTGCGGACCCACGGGGGACACCTACGGGGAAGAACCTGGGGTGCCACAGCTGTGGGGGCCCCGCCGGACCCACAGGGACCACTCGAGGGCACAGACGCCCATGGGAACCACCCAAGGGCCCCAAATACATGGTGATGACCCGGGGACCCCCAGACACCCACGGGACCACCCGTGGACACCATTGGGGCCCGCGGTGACCCGCGGGCTCCACCTGGAGGCCCATGCCGCCTAGTGGGTACCACCAGGAGACTCCAAGACACCCCTGGGTACCCGCCGGGGTGCACTGTGGGGCCTGTGGACACCCTTTGGGACCACTGGGGACCCCCGTCGGCCTGGGGTATTAATCCTGTTTGTAAAATAATAAATCATGGTTTTATGGGGGGGCACAGGGGGTGGGTGGGGTATTGGTGCTTACTACAGTAAATATTTTTACATTTAAATTGTATTCATAGTGTAGATGAGCAGTGGGTCTCCGGAGCAGAACCACATTGATTTCAGCCTCGGGAACCCCCACTTCTTGAGATACAGGCCCCGGTATGGGGTGCTGTTATCCCTCTGCTTTGTTTACATCCCACGTGGATTTTAACATGGAGGAGATACCGTCACCCGATACCGGGGCCTGTAACTCGGGAAGTAGGGGGTCCCTGAGGCTGAAATCAACTTTGTTCAACTCAGGAGACCCCCTGCGCACGCACACTATGAATAAAAAAAAAATGTAAGCATCTTCATTACCTTAGCATTTATCCGATAAGGAATGATTTTTTATTGGGGGGGTATGTTTGATACTATTGTGAGGGAGCAGGGTGTCTCCTTAGTTGAACAAAGTTGATTTCAGCCTCATGGACCTCCTACTTCCCGAGATACAGGTCCCGGTATGGGGTGCCGATATCCCTCTGCTTTGTTCAGATCCCACAGTCACGTGACCCAAAGGATTTTAACATGGTGATAGCGGCACTCCATAACCGGGCCTGTATCTCGGGAAGTAGGGGGTCCCTGGACCAGAAACCAATGCGGTTCAGCTCTGGAGATCCCCTGCTACATTACTGTAATGTTAGAATTGTAATGAAAAAACCACGATCTCCTGTGAGAGTCGCGCTGTTAGAGTGTCTGATTCAGCCTCTTACTGTGCTTCTATTAAATAAAAGCAGACCCCGATAGGACTCACGCAGGGACCCTGTGTTACTCCAGTGGGCCATTAGTCTGTCGCGGCGCAACTCATCCGGATCACGGGCATATCTCGAAATTCCATTTTGAGATTTGTTCGAATAACGGCCGTTGCATCTGTATATTACACGTGCGAAGTCAACACACATCAGAACACATCTGAGATACCTGGGAAATGTTCAAATACAAAATTATCTCGTTTGTTTTCAGCTGTGTTGTCTTGTATTCTGCAACTCCGAGTACTCAGATACCAAGTGTTCATAACATAAAGGGTTATTTATTAAACTGTGAAAGTGCCGATCAATGGGAGTTTCCATTTGGTAGTGCCTCAATCAGCACGAGTGTACTTTAATGATTAACCCTTAATGAAACATCAGACTTCAGTTAGGGGTACCCCACTATGAGTCTCAGCTGGTCTCGTTTATCAGTGTGATTATTGAGTTATGTACCGTTGAGGATAAAGTGCAAGTGAGCTGTTGTATATACTATGCAATGCATTTTTATTATATAACTCTCTGCTGTATGACACTGTCCCAAGCGAGGCCGTTGGGGATTTCACCAGGGGGAGATTGTAGCGGGTTACCCCTGGCCCTCCTCACCTGCGCAGAGTAGCGGCTACCCCCGCACCATATCAGGCAGTTGCAGGGGCTCCCGGCAACATCAGTGCCAGGGCGCTGCCATTTTGCGTGCGTTTGCACATGCGCAGAAAGTCGTGCGTGCGCAGTGTAGCCCCAGGAGTACAGGCAGCCATGTTACGACTGGCGCGGGGTTCGCAGAGGCACGGTGCATATGAGGAGTCGTGGCGGCCATTACCTGTAGTGCAGGGCCCCCTAGATGTTGCGCATGTGCAGGAGAGTGGCGCGGCGGCCATTAGTCTAGCGCAGATAGAGAGAGGTAGGCGGCCATTAGAGAGGCGCCCATGCGGTCCTGATAGGGAAAAGCCCCAGAGGAGACTACAACTCCCAGCAGCCTCTGGGGATTGCCCTATGATCCCTGTCACATGCAGTCAGACAGCCACTAAGGCTGACAGATTCTCATGCTGCATATGGATACTTTGTTGTGTGCAGACAGGAAGAGTTAGTTGGAGCTGGAAGAAGGGAGGGGGAGGTAGGTGTTGGGAGCAAGTGGCTTCTTACACTAGGCCAGGTTACCCCCAGGCCCCAGCTAGGCCCAACTCACCAGTAGATGTGTAGCTGCTTTGTAGGGAAGGCCCTAAGGTAGGGACTTTGCCCTTTTAGCAGTAGCTTAGTCAGTGGGACATAAGCTGCTGTGTGCTTTGTCAAGGAGGGAGCAGTGTGACAAGTGTGTCTGGGATCAGACCTGCATCACTCAAGATAGAGACTATCTGTGTGGTGAGATTATCTGGATTGGGAGAGGACGCCATTGCTGCGGATTCAGCGTTGGACGCAGACGGGTCCTTTCCTGTTGTTGCTGTACCCGGGCGCAGGAGCCTGGGCAGGTATTTCTACAAGTGCACCAACTGTACCCTACCTACCGGTTTCCTTACAGGTGCTGATCACGCCTAGTGGGTGGGTTGCTGGACTATTGCGACACTTGGGTATAAGTGTAAGGGTATAGCCCAGTTAGGGGCAAGGTTATAGCTACCAGCTAGTGGCAGAGGGTAACACGGCTGTGTTGCTATATGTGATGTGATGTGATGTTATTGTTTTGCCCATATAGTAAACAGTTACATATATATACTTCATTGTATGTGTTTCCTATTTGTGGGTCCTGTGTCAGGGGTCATTCTATACACCTGGAATCCCTGCACAGGTGGAGGTGCTGTAAGCATACGTTCCAGGATACACCCCAGGTTCCCAGTGGCAGAGGTTCAGGCCTCCTGTGAGCCTAACAGGTATTGCACAACACTGTAACATATGTAGATTTCCCCATATGGTCCCTATCTGCGATTGGGGGGGGGGGGGGAGGGAGTAACCGTTACACCCCTTTTTTGTGTACCAAAAATATTCATCAAGTCTCAGGGTACAGTACATAAACTTTTTTTTTTTAACATATCTTTTCCAAATGGAAGAAAATTGCATCCCCTTCTGATTCTGAATACATTTGCAAATCTCTACTCTGGTTACTCCATCATGGAGATTGGAATCACAAATAATTAGAGACTTTGATTAGACACAAGTGATTAAAGAGTAAGGGGGCGATTCACTAAGCAGTGAGCTTTTGCGCCCAATTGGGACATTTGTAATCCCACGATAAAAAATGAAGCCAGACGCAGGATTCACTAAGAAGTGAAGCGCATTTGGTTAGGTGCGTGCAAAAACATGTCCTATCGCGCGAGCTGTTTTTTCCCCCCCTGCTATCGTGCTTAAAAATCTAAAGCACTATAGCTGATTTAAAAAAAAAAACAGCCTGTAAGAGCTGCTTGGAGACGCTGTGTCCCCATGCATGGCTCTTACAGGCAATTGTTCATTAAGAATATTGATTTTGATCATAGTGTACATGAGCAGGAGGTCTCCTGAGCTGAACCGCATTGGTTTCAGCCTCAGGGGCCCCCTATTTCAGGAGATACAGGCCCCGTTATGGGGTGCCAGTATCCCCTGTGCTTTAAATCTCCCGCGTCACGTGACCAGGGGATTTACTGGCACCACATAACGGGGCTGGTATCTCATGAAGTAGGAGGACCCAAGGCTGAAACCAATGTGGTTCAGCTCTGAAGACCCCCATACCAGGGCCTGTAACTTGGGAAGTAGGGGGTCCCTGAGCCATAAATCAAAGCGGTTCAGCTCAGGAGACCCCCTGCTCCCACACACTATTTAAAAAAAATACATTAAAGAAGCTTTATTACCTTAGCGCTAGCCGCTAAGGCAATGAAGGTGGTTAAGGCCAAATAGCAGGTTTATTGGTGGCAATTTCCCCCAATAAACATTGCAATATGTACTAGCCCCCACCCACTGTGCCCCAACAACCCCTATACCCCCCTAACATACATTTAATAAAATTAAAGCATAGGAACGCTCCTAAAGGCTGGTGGGGACCCTCGAGTGGTCCCTGTGGGTGTCGGGGGGCCCGCGGGTGGTCCCCGCGGGTGTCCAGGTGTTCCTGCTGGCCTGCGGTACCAATTCTGTGCTTTAAAAAAACAAAAAACTGGAAATAAATACACCCTCCTCCCCCCTAACACATACAGTACAGTAAAGGGCAAAATTACTATTATCCAGATATGGATAATAGGGCATTTGCCCATTTAAAATAAAATATTAAGCTGCAGAAATAACTTCCCTAACCCCTTAATCACCTTAGCGGTTAGTAACTGCTATAGTAATTAAGGGGTTAACACACCTTCTCCCAATACCCACCCAGAAGGTCTAACCACCCTCCCCAGGCAACTACCCCCACCCTTCACCCATTCATTGGTTCAGTGGGTACATCATGCTCATACTGTATAATATGGGCATGATTTACCACTACAGCAAGAAATGGTAAAGGAATTAAAAAAACAGGCCCAAATAAAAACACATTACATTGCAAAATCAACACATTACTAATACCAATCAAACAATTGAATTGCACAGTGGATACATCATGCCCATATAATATAGGCATGATTTCACACTATGCCAGTCAATGGTCCACCTAAACAAAACAATCACAAACAAGAACCAATGCATTCCAAACAATCACAAACAAGAACAAATGCATTCAAAACAATCTCAAACTAATAACAAATAAAGAAGTAAACCGAACAAAATTACCACCAATCAATTAATCAAATCCAAAATAAAGACCAGAATAAACAATTAAAACACTAAAACAAAACCATGAATAAATAAAATAAATATCTAAATAAACTGCATCAGTCAAAATCAAAAGTCAAAAAATAATCCAACATTAAAAAGCAAACACCAATCAAAAGCCAGAAATAAACTATTTAAAACACCAGAAAAAAATCCTGAACACTACATCAATATGCAATATAAATAGCATACACATTTAAAATCAAAGAAGCAATATACATTTAAAATACATACAAACAATGCATTTGCCAAAACAACCAGAGCAAGGAGGAATTGTTCTACTCCCCAGGACTTTGAAAAACAATCAGAGATCATGACAAACAGATTCCTAAACAGAGGATATAGCAAAGTGTGTGTAAGGAAACCTTACAAACGGGCAAGAAAAACAATGTTACCATAGGTGTGGTGCATTACCTGTTGGCTCGCAGGAGGGCTGAGCTTCCGCCACGGGGAACCTGGGGCAATTATAATACTAGTGGTACTCACTTACAACGATGCAGCGCCTCCAACTGCGATGGCTCCCACCAGAGGGAGAGTGGTTCCTCACAGGACAATCACAATAATCACTACTCACACACAGTGATATATAATAACTAATACTATTTACTTAGGAACAGAAGATAACACATATCATGACAGGTATCAACATAACCGGTGTCCCTCTCACGAGGAGACACTAACTGCGACGTCTCGCAGGACGCTTCCCCAACACCAGGTGATCCCACCCAGTGTCCAAAGAATCCCACCCAATGTCCCGCACTCTTGCAGAGAGAGTCAATGGGTGACTGCGCAGTCACTATTTATACTAAGGGCCCGTTGGTGCACTTGTGTATTAGATAGTACCTGCCGAGCACTCCCGTGCTCGGATCTCCAACTGGCTTCACAAAGGATCAGTCGTAGGATGACGTCATCTGATCCCCAACCAGACTCCTTGCACGCGGACCGCCAGGGCGGTCCTAACCTGGAACCAGTCTCTGAGGACCCCAACTTGGATCCGAACCTCTTAGCAGGAACCGCAGCGTCCGCTGTGTCCCTATCTAATCTATCCTACTGTGACAGGATCCCTAACCTAGGACCTGTCCCTACAGCACTAAGTGACACGCACTATACTATAGGCCGTCCCTACGGCACAGCAACCTGTAATGGCTTTGGGGAAAACTCCTAGGGGCCTATAGGGGTAGCCTATCTTATGCAGGGGTCCTTGACCCTCTGCACCCGCACTACCTCCTCCCGAACTACCCAAGTCCCCTCAGCCTCACTATTCCTAACGGGTCCCAGCGCCTACAGCAGCAAGCTGTAGCTCACTGGATGCTGGCAGCCAACGTGCTGCGCAACAAGGTGCCTGCCTGTCAGACCTCACAGCACTGACAGCCGTGACTCTGACAAGGCAGCACTACACTAAGGGCAGCGTCCCTATCTTGGGCCTCCCTCAGCACTTATCCACTAACCTAGTGGGGAGTTGGGGCCTACTTGGGGTGCGGGTACCTGTATGGGTGCAGGAGCTGCACTCGCTCCCCGCACCCTTCCTTCCCTCACAGCTCCCTGACTCCAACTTGCAAACCTGAGTGACAGAGTCCCTAACCTAGGGCAGTCCCTGGCAACACTCACTGTAATGGGGTACTTAGCTACCTCGGGCCCTGGGGGTGCTGGCCTAGTACAGGGAGTCCATGACTCCCGTACCCTACCTCCTTCCCTGGGCTGCTCCTGTCTCTCACTGACTAGCGTGCTCCAACTGACAAAAACCCTGTCTGCATACAACATTGTTGCAACTCTGCAGCATGAGAATCTGCCAGCTCTATTGGCTTCAATGCTGCCTGTGACAAGGGTGAAAGTGCAGTCCCCAGAGGCTGCTGGGAATTGTAGTCCTTGGCAAAGCTCTTTTCTATGGGGACCGCGTGCGCGATCTTTCTTGCGCATGGGCGAAGCTCGCGCCATAACCAAGAGGGCGGTGCCCGCCGGGAGAAGTAGCCGTCCCCTTCCTCCACTGCCACAGGGGTAAGGCAGGGGGCAAAGGAAGATCAGAGGAACCGGGGGTGAGCCCCTTACACTAATTAAAACTGTGTTGCACTATATTTTTTCTTCTTTCCCCACATATGCTGCCAACATCGGTTTATGATTCCATGTGATTTTTCCACCCTGGAGAGGAAGTTTTTGCGCTTTGTGTCCTCCCCCATTTGAATTTGATTACCCAGCTTTCTCCTATCCTCGAACACTGGCTTACGAACTTGACTATGCTGATCTCTATTACCCCTGAACTCTGGCACACGGACATAACTATCCAAACTCTCATACCCAGGACATTGCAAGTATCTGCTAACCTTTTCTCAACAGGCCCGGCAACGCACTACCACACTCCGGGCACGCCCTCACTGCTGTGGGTGCGTGTTATAACCTTACCCACCTCAGTACTGGGGACTGGCCAAGTCTGCGGGCATACAGGCGTTACATCTAGGGACACAATCCCCCAAGGACCTCAATGAGGGGTTTGCATATACTGCTTTCTTATAAAATCTGGAGCTGTCTGCCATAGACATACATTAATATATACTTATGGTCCTCCCACTCCATGCACATTCATGTGTAGGTGTTTTCACAATATCAGGACGTCTCGTGTGTGTTTTTTATTCACTGTTTTTATTTATTGATTTTATGTAGTGTCTCTTCCCCTGCAATGGGGTTCCGTGAGCACTTTGTTTTTATGAGGTCTTGTGAGTACCGACGGCAGTACTATACCTGTGGTGTGATAGGCTGATGTTTTGACCAATGAACGCTTGCTCCATTTGCATCATGATTGGGTCACCTAGGCAATTGCACAGTGTAAATAGCCAGGTTCTGCAGAGTACCGCCCACCCCCGAAGAAGTTCAGCCTTCTGAACGAAACGCGCGTCGCTTGATGACGTCACCACGTCACTAGCGCAACCGCTTCAGTTTCACGAACGACGGCGATCTGTCTCCCTAGGTGTTTCTCTCTAGCTAACTAACAAAGATGTGGGCCATACGTGGTATGCACTAGTTGAGCTAGGAATAGATCTTTGAATACTCTCACTAGGGCACCTATCTGTCCCCTTGAGGGGTTGGTTTAGCGACGGCTCATATATAGGGGTACTAACAGGTCAGTTTTGATCACCCTGAGCATCGTTACACCACTAGAGTCACCACATCCTGTGACCATGTATATTTTACAGGAGCTGTTATTATAAGCACATGCATTGTTGTGATTCTGTATATATCAGAGACAATACAGATAATAGAGAGCAGACTATCTAGCCACATCTACCCTTTGCTTAGGAGCTATTACGTTACTCCCAGGGCTGAGATACTTAGTAAAATATATGATAGTACTCTCTTAATGGTTTTTTTCTGCTCCACTGTATATCATTGCTAATATCTTCAAGCAAAGCGGAGCCTCCCGCTGGCTATATACTGTAGGTCTATGGAAGGGCTGTTTTTTGCTATACAGTAACTATCTTGAGTTACTTTGACTATATAGGTGTATTTTGCCCCTTGTGTGTGCATGTTTTGCCTAGTGGATGATATTACTTCACTTCACTACATTGGCAATCCTGCCAGTGCTACCACATCACTTATATACTCTAACATTTCAAACACTATTATGAGACACACCTCATTTTTTCCTTGTTCTTACTGTATGTTTAAAATTGAGGACACTGATGGATTTAGGCTAGTATATATGGTTATGTTGATACCTATATGATTAACAAAGCCTACATAGTAGACACTGTGTATTGACTATAATTCACTCTTCTGTTACTAAGCCTTTTACAACTATCCACAACCCGGTTACCTTGTTAACTAGAGAGAAGGATAAGGGAAATAAATCAGGCTTGGAGTCCAGTCACACGTAGTTCAAGCGCTATTTTATTTTGCGTCTGTGTTTATGTTCAATGTCATTCATTAATAAAATTTATTTATTTACTATTAGTAGAGGTTCTTGTGCGTCCCATAAGGGTGTTTTCCTTCCCGTGTTATCCTGTATACTCACCCTGACAGCACCGCTCTAGAAAGTTAGTGATTTTGGTAGGTTGAGCAGGCATTCTGTGTGTGTTTTGTATGTACAACACTTTGACTTGGTTTCCCAGTCAAATAATTGTAGACAAATATTAAAATGAAATCATTTCATTTTACAGGGAAACAAGAAAATAACATCAATTATTTGCAGTTTTTGTGTCAGCATCTATTGTATGTTTGGTGTACTTTACAATGATTATTATTTAAATTACAGATACAGACTAACAATTAAAATTTACTGTAATATACATATTTTTGAAAGTAAATAAGGCAACCAGCCCTGATGGCATACTGTAACAGGGAATTATCACTGTTTGAGGGAAACTGGCTCTAATCGAGCAGTGTGCTGGCTAATTGGAGACTGGCAATCAACCAGACTCCACCTGGCTGATTAGGACTTTAGAAAAAGCCTGATCTGAGAAAAAGGAAATAGATTCCTTAGCTCACAAAGAGCTGACCTAAGGAAAATGAGGGCTCGGTTCTGCAGCAAAACAAAAGGGGACCAGACCTCTATGCCTGGACCCTCAAGCAGACACCTACCCGGACACCACTGACCAGAATGGCCATCTGAGTTAAGGTACCACTGAGACTGTAAGCCCCCTTTCTTGAAGAGAGGGACTGGTGAAGTAAGTTAGCCCTTACACATGGATAGGTGCTTATTGTTTTATGTATATTTTTGGTTGCTGTATTGTTTAACCCTTTCCGGTCGAATGTCGTAATATAACCGACAAAATATTTTTCTGCTTGCGGTCCAATGTCGGATCGGAGGAGGGAGGAGGGAGGAGAGGGGAAGAGCTGAAGTGTGGCGCTGGCAGCCGCACACTTCTCCCAGCAGCCGCATTGACCCCACCCCAACCCCCCCGCATCAAATCCCCCCCCAGCTTTGCACCTCAGCCCGGCACCAATCCCCCGAGCCCAGCACCAGTCGTCCCGCCGTCCCCCCCCAGCTCCGCACCGATCCCCGCACCCCCATCCCAGCACTGATTTCCCCCCCTCTCCAAACCCCGGCACCGATTCCTGGCAGCAGCCGCGCACTGCAACCCGGCACCGATACCCCCCCAGCACTGCACCGATCCCCCCAGCCCGGCACTGATTCCCCCCCACCCAGCTCCGCACCTCAGCCCGGCACGGCACCGATTCCAAGCAGCAGCCATGCACCGCAGCCCGGCACCGATAACCCCCAGCCCTGCACCGATCCCCCCAGGCCCGGCACTGATTTCTCTCCCCCCCACCCCACATCGATCCCCGCAGGCAGCCCAACGATGCCCCAGCAGCTGACAGCGGTAGGTGTAGGGGAGGTATGTGTGTGTGTGTGGTGTGGTGTGCGCGCACGCGCGGTGTGCAGTGCGAGTGCGCGCGCGGTGCAAGTGCGTGCGAGTGTGTGCGTGGTGCGAGTGTGCACGCGGTGCGAGTGTGCACGCAGTGCGAGTGCGTGCACGGTGCAAGTGCGCGCGCGGTGTGAGGGCGCGTGCAGTGCAAGTGTGCAGGGTGTGGTGCGACTGCACGTGCGCAGGGTGCGACTGTGCGCGCGCATGGTGCGGTGCGAGTGCACGCAGTG